>NC_058162.1:15836639-15887613 GCF_020080835.1 Cotesia glomerata
GGCTCGATGGATTTAAACTTAATAGTCCTTCATGGAGTTTTGAAAACTGCGTCGAATGCCGCCAACCGCGTGTAAATCGGTTCATTTATTCAAAAGTGATTGCCGTTTGAAAATTCAAAAAATTGTGTTTTATTAAACTGCTATTAGAGTTTTGAGCTCGGAGAGCTCAAAATGACACAGCAATCATATTTTCGAGCTCGAAGAGCTCAAAAACGTAATGTGTAACTTTGAGCGCTTAAGTGCAAAATGAGCGGGAAGTTGCAAGGATGGCCTTTAGAGTCAACCGTCATCCTAATTTTTTTTATCAACTGTTGTTTTATTAAAAAGTATAAAAATTACGATAAAATAGTGTCATTTATTGTTTTCTTGTGATTAATTAAATTTATCTCAGAGGAATTTCATTTAAAGGGTTCAGCTATCAATCTATCTTGTAGAAAATTAAATTCTTTACAAAAAAGGTCCTTTGCAATTTTGGTGTCAGATCAATAGTTTAGGAGAAAAAATCAAAAAACCACGACTTTTAAGCAAAAATCGAATATACAATTTTTTACTAGCGAGATAGCTCATAAATTGAAAATAAGCTGTCAGAGCTTTTAAAGAGGAAGGATCCCTCTACAACTTCCGCCCATGGTCAAATGAATATCATGAAATGTCGCTATGCTATAGATAATTAAAAAAAAAAAATGATTTTAACGGGTTAATTAAATGAGAAAACTTCAGACAAAACTTGAGACATATCATGAAATGTCGCTATGCTATAGATAATTAAAAAAAAAAAATGATTTTAACGGGTTAATTAAATGAGAAAACTTCAAATTCATCCAGCGAGTACTTAAAATTGAAATTAAGAACTATCCTTTGGTGAGAATTTTTTTTTTCTATGTAAAGAACAATATTTCGTCAATGGAGTGAGGAAAAAAAAATAGTCGTCTCAAATGAAGCACCCTAATATATATATATATGATTCTCTGTAAGGATGTTTTTTGCTGTCCCAGGCATTTCTTTATTGGAAAAATTGTTATTTTGTTACTAAAAAAAATTTGTTACGAAAGTAAAAAAACATTTCTATTTGGAGCATTGAAAACTAAAATGAAATAAATTTTGGTTTTTTTGCTATAAATTCGTAAACCACCGAAATAACCGTCCCCTGGGCTGTCCCATTCCCAAAATTGAAACTTTAAGATTAAATTTTAAGTTATTCGTCCATAATATATCATTTTGTCCATAATGTTCATAAACTTAATTAGTTAACTAACAATCTTCTTCAATAAAAAGTACTGAAAATTAATTTGTTTCATTAAATTCATTAAACCAAAGTTTGTCCCAGGCGTTTTAAGAACAGTCCCCTGTCAGAAGTTCAAAGCATAGAAAAAAAAAAGCCCAGCCTGCTATTTTATGTTCTGTAAGGTTTATAAGGACCTAACTAGCCTTAAGGGGTTACATGGGTTTCGTGGGTTCAAAAAATCGATTTTTTTTTTTTGGCTCATTGATTTCTACAACATCTCAAGAATATTGTCCTAAATTTTCAAGTCGATCCGAATAATAGTTTTGGAGATACAACCTTAGGAAGGTGTGCGCTCCAAGTCAGGTATAGAAGGGTCAGCGCGCCTCAGGTATAGTGAGCAGCTGCTCGTCTATTGTTTGTCTGTCATTGTTGTATATTACTTTCACTTCCTAAGGAAAACTAGTTTGAAATATTTTATTTGGTGATTACTTCTTGAAGCACGAGGTTCATTTGAGGTTATCTCAAGTTTCTATCATATAATTTATTAAAAACGTGGTATTATTTGTGGTTATCTAGTGTCATTTATGAAGTTGATAAACAATGCATAAAATTTCAAGAAAACAGTTAACCGTTGGAGCTCGTAGAAAAGATAGACCGAGAAAAAGGAGACAGTCCTTTAATCCTAAAGATCCGGAAACTGATGATAGTTCCTTCACGAGCACCTCAGTAAAAATATAAAAAGTTGATGATAAAGAGCACGTGCCAGAAGAGGATACACTCCAATATTCAATCATAGATTTTGCCTTGGTTTTCTCAACTCTCTCATCGTTTGTGCGGTGTTCTAACATTATTGACGATGAAGATAAAGATCAATTGTGTAATGGTAAAAGTACAATTTAAGCAATGTTCGAAATTTGGTCTGGGATATAAAATCGTAGTAGAATGTGAACGATGTGATCCAAAAATATATTTTATCTTGTCAAAAATCGGAAGAATGTATGAACTAAATCGCCGGTTCATTTTTGTTATGAGAATATTGGGCTTAGGGCTCGCCGGATGCAAGAAATTCTGCGGTTTGATGGACATAAGCAGTTCATTTTTAAACCAGTCTACATACGATTTTTATATTGATAAAATACATGAGTGTATTGAGACAGTTACTCAGACTCTATTCTCATCTGCTGCTGAAGAAGAAAAACAATTTACAAATATTGAAAACGATTTACAAGATACGACAGATGTGAGTGTTTCCGGTGACGGTACCAACGGTAACAACGAGAGCTTCAACCAGTTGATCTGGAAAATTACTCCAAAAATACTTCCTGCTGGTTCAAAGATTGTTAATATTGCGGCATTGGTCGCTGCTTGTATCTTCAATGAAGGAACATCAGCTTTATTATTGATTATGCACGGTATGGATTTAAAATTAGGCCGAAACTCCCACGAATATGCCCGAATTTCGGATGAAAACCGTGTATGCGCAGCCGAAAAAAAATCTGCGAGCGAGACTCGCGAAGCCAGAATCCGTCATCGACAGGAGCAAAAGGATGCCCTGGACATTGCAACTGCTGCAGGATCTTTACTTTATGGCCCAGGAATCGACGATTCACTGTAAGTTACAAAAAACATTTTTTTTTCCACTTTTATTGTTACTCAAAACTTTAAACGCGTTTTTCTCGGAACCGTGTTTTCAATGTCGGTTGTCAAATGTTCTCGAAAACTACTCAACCGATCTTGATGAAATTTCACACAGGTGTTCGAGATACAATTTACTCGTGCTTGGACGAAGGATTTTTTTTTTTTTCAATTACAACTATTTAAAAAAAAACAAAATGTCAAGCAAATTTGACCGAAATTTTCATTTTTTTGGAAAAATGTCTGCCAAAATTCCAATTTTTACTTTTTTTTTCTTTCCTTCGTTCAAGCACGAGTTTATGGTCTTAACTAAAAAACTTATTTTTGTTTTTTCATTTTAGATGATTTTGTCAGGAGTTATGCTGACAACGCAGACGCACCTTTTTTCCGAGGGGTCACCGGAAATGACGTCACAATGGAGGAGTTTTAATTTTTTTTTTTTGAAAATTTTAGAAATTATTCTTTAAATATGTATCTATAAGACAGAAAAAAATTTGAATTAAATAAATAATTTTTTACATAAAAAAAAAAATATTGAAAATAGGCCTTTTTTACCCGACGAAACCCATGTAACCCCTTAAGTCAATAACCATAGGCTTGTTAGCGCTTTATCGCCATTTAATTTAGTGCCAAAACACCGTTTGTACTGGAAACATATGTCTGGGCCACGAGATTCTCAGTCTCCTGGCAACTATTTTTATTTATAAAATTGGATCCATGAGTCTTAATATTATTCTAATTAATGTAAATATTAATTGAGAACTTTAAAAATTGAATGCATTCAAATAGTTAGCTTGATTTTTCTCAATTTGATAAAAAAAAAAACAGTCCCCTGGCCAACAGTCCCCTGTCATGTTATATGGCAAAACACACAAATATTGAAAAAACAAAAATTAAATTTGCTGTTTATTTATTATCATTAAGCTGATAGTTTTGTAGCCCTTTTTAATTTTTTTTCTAATAAAATCAAAAATAATTTGGTCGGACAATATTGTACAGATTTAAGACGTCCTTACAGAGAATCACCCATATATATATATATATATATATATATATATATATAAATTAGGGTGTGCCAAAATGTAACTCCCGTGGAGAACCTTTTAAAATTGAAATTTTGAGTTCCGCTTTTAACAGGGGCTGCGTTTGGGCATTTCCTGAGATATTTTGGAGTGAGACGATGTATTTGATTTTCATAGAATTTTTTAACAGAAGCTTAGTTTGGGCATTTCCGGTGGAAATATATATATATATATATATATATATATATATATATATATATATATATATATATATAAATATATATATATATATGTATATTAGGGTGGCGCAAAAAAACCGAATATTTTTTTTTTTGAGTCTCGAGTGAAAAAATGTTAGTTTTTGATGTTTTAAGAGCTCTCTCCAAAGGACAGCTTAAAAAAAAATTTTTAAGAGGTCTCTCCAAATTTTTTTAAATTTCAAGTATCGTCAAGAATCGCTTTTTTTTTTTAATTTTTTTTCTCGTTACAGTATAATTTTATAGACCAAAAAAAAATAAATTTCTGAAAGTTTTAGTTCAAAATTTAAATTTTGAAAGGTCGCTCATAATTTTTTTTTTTTTTTCTTTAATTCGTGATATCGCCGACTTTAACGGTTAGGAGTGGTACGGTGGGGTTTTTTTGGTTTTTAAAAATCTCACCCTACGCGGCAAGGGTCAAATCTCAACCAAGCTGGTTTCTAAGACCACGCTTGGTTCGAACCCACGCTTGGCAGTTGATGAAATAAAATTATTAAATTAAAAAAAATTATTTTTTTTATATTGCGCTTGATTTTTAGTTCATCTCGTGGTGTATTTTTATCGATTATTGTACTAAATAAGAAAAAAAAAAAAATGCATGGAAATTTAATTTGAATAGTAAAAGGTCGCTCGAAAAAATCTAAACTAGTGCACTAATAAATTGAAAAAAATTATGAGCAACCTTTCAAAATTTTAATTTTGAACTGAAATTTTCAGAACCTCATTTTTTTTTAGTCTATAAAATTATACCGTAACGAGAAAAAACATAAAAAAAAAAAAAATTCGATTTTTGACGATTTTTTAAATTTTGAAAAATTTGGAGTGACCTCTTAAAAATTTTTTTTTAAGGTGTCCTTTGGAGAAGGCTCTTAAAACATCAAAAACTAACATTTTTTCACTCGAGACTCAAAAAAAAAATAGTCGGTTTTTTTGGGCCACCCTAATATATATATATATATATATATATATATAAATATATATATATATATATATATATATATATATATATATATATATATATATATATATAAATTTTTTAACTGACGTTATTTTTGAGCTTTACTCGACTAGTTAAGAGATATTACGATAAAATTCCGAGTGAATTCTGACATGAGGACCAATGCAAAAGATTGATTTCTATGAAATCTACCTAAAAATGGTTTATTGGTGTGATACATCAATAAAAGATAAATTTATTAGCTTTATGCTATGCTATCTGAAATGCTAGTGCAACTACTGCTCCTGGGTTGTTCAACTACTGCGGTATTTCAGAATTGTTTATTGAACTACTACTGTTTTTATAGTATATCTTTAAAACCTTAAAAAAATATGATAATATTAATGATATGAATGATAAAATGGTAATATTCAATCATTTATGTTTTTTTTTACGCATTAATAGATTTAAAACTGTTTATATTTTCATGAGAAACACTTGTTTTAATTAATAAATAAATTTGTATTTATTAAAAGTAGGGTTGAATACGTTTTACTTTGAAAACTGTTCAATTACTGGGTATTTTACCTTCGAGTGTCAAGTTTCATTAAATTCTGAACGGTAATTATTTAACTGAGGGTACTACCTCAAGAGAAAAATGGTCTTACCGAAATCTTAAAAAAGAGTTTTAAATCTCCGAGATTTAAATTTTCAATATGTATCTCCTTTCATTTTTTTGGTACTTAGGCTTGGAAAATTTTTTTCCGACTAAACCATAACAAATACGAATAAGCCTGTTTATCGAGTTTTAATTATTTTTAATTTAATTTTCAGTTTCTCAATATATCATAAAGGTATTTGATTTTAAATGATAAAATATCTATCAATCTCTGACCACTGATACCGTAGCGACCAATGGTCGTATATAATATTTAAGGAGTTACCAAACTAAAATAAATTTTGTACTAGATTTCTACATGATTTGTAAAGAAATAAAAATTTTTTACTCTCTAAGAAAAATTTATTTTCTCTTGTACTATCACTTTAGTATCAATAAATAGTAAAATTATCATAAAATTATTTCTACAATTACAGTGAATGACAGTAAGACAAGGATAACGCAACTAAATTGAAGTCTATTGTATTTAACATATTGCAGACTCATTAAAAAATTATTTAAAAAAATCTTTTTTCTCAGAAATTAATTATTTCATTAGAGTAAATATCTCATGAAGTATTTCAAAAGTACCTTGCTAGGAGAAAAATCTATAAAACAGTTAACCCTGCAGGCCATCCCTGAAACTTCCCACTATATTCGACCTCGGAAATTCGCCTATTAGGAATTTTTGAGCTCCCGTTAAACATTCAACGCAGTTTTTTAAAAACAAAAAAAGAAACTTCTCACGTAAAAAAACGATCTGACAGAAAATTTCGAATTTATGTGTAAACAACTTTTCTTTTGAAATTTCTTGACAACGATATTTTTTGAAGGAATGGACCGATTTTGGTGGGGTTTACGACAATAGAGGTTGTTTTTCTAAGTGAAAGGTTGATTCGTTTTTGGAAATTGTCAGTACAGCAGTTTTATAATTATTCCGAAATAAAATTTTTTTTAAAGTTAAATTTTTGAGATTTCTCAAAATCTATTGTGTCGAATTGTTTCAAATTTACATGAAATTTAAAGGCAATAGAATCCTTCAGAATACTTCAAATTAAGTTTTGAACATTTAAATCGTACAAAAATTATGAGAGGTTCACATACATACATACACACATGGATAGGTGCATTTCACGCAAAATTGACCACTTTTAAATCCGACCCCTTTTGATTTCACTGAACTTTTTTTTTCGCTTTCAACTTCACTAAAGGCATTTATCAGAATTTTTTCAAATTATTTTGCCCAATCAAAAAAAGATCCGAATTTTTTTAAAAAAAGCCATTTTTATTTTCGAATATCCGTAAATTTGTCAATAATTAACTTATAAGGATGTTTTTTATTTTTTAATTTTGGGTTTCAGGTGTAATTTTTGAAAAAATACAAATCCATCTTCAACGATTTCTCCGAGAATTTTGGAATAAAACGGAAATTTTGCGATAATTTGTCGTTTCTAATTATTTCTTTTTCTTTATTTATGTAAAACTCAGAAATTTTCCGCAAATTTTCTGAAGTTTTTAGAGAGGGATTAACGAAAAAAATCAAATTATACTATTTTGTACAGTTGCAGTCGTATTACAATTATAAACTAAGTTTGCTGTGATTCAACAGTAATGAGTGTTATAGAACACAGAACTAATTCTTCTTAACACAGGACTGATTCCGCTCAGCACAATAACAATTTCCCAGTTTTTTTTTTAGACATAAAACTAACTATAGCGCTGGACAGGAACTAGTGGTATTTTTCTATTGTATGTAAATAAAAAAAGTTCGATTATTATTCTGCCACTTTCCTTGTATTACGAGACAAAATTTAAAATAGACCAATAAATCTTTTATATTAATAACATGTTTTTTAGTGTAGAAAACATCATTTTCTAAAAATATAATCAAAACTATATGAAATGGTAATCTATTATTTAATTGAGATAAAATCCCGATTGAAAACAACGTAAATACTGTAGCAATAACTTCTTTAAATTCAATAAAATCTTTATTGACATCTATGTTATTTTTTAAAATATTTAAACATCAATCTGCAATATCTTTTGAAAAAACTAACTAATTTTCATTAAGTTGGCAATATTCGCAGTTTTATAAAAATGTTTTTAATTTTATGAAACAAAAATGTAAAAGAAAATTATTTTTCTTAAATATTTATCTGATTAACAAATTCGGAAATATTTAATCGATTAACTCTAAAATTTAATCGGACATGTCTCAATATTATTTCGATTGCTGCAAATCGGATCAAAAACAACCGCAACAAAAAAGACAATTTAAGTATTTTTTTTAATCTTTCGGTAATTATTAAAACAAAATTATACTTAATGTATATCAAAATAAGTACGACAGGATCAGAAATTGAAGTACAATAATAACATTTATTTATAAATACCTTCAAGTCCCAAACTACTAGTTGACCATCTAAGCCACTAGTACTAAACTGGCTCGAAGAAACTCTACGGACACATGTTATTGTATTTTGATGGATGCTGTCAAGTGCACTATCATTGGTTTCTGTTCTAGCTTGTCGGTCGAGTGATTGAAATTTCCTCATAGCGGATATACCAGCGGCTTCTTTTTTCTGTGAATTGTCTAATTTCGACACAAAGTATAGCTGGCCATTTAAGTCGAATGAGTAAAGCATCGGCATGCAGCTGTGCCCCTGTACATATAAATATTTGTAAAGAAATTTGAGTATTTTTCTCTTGGAATTTATTTTAAATACTTACTGCTGCAACAATCAAATTGGGTCCAATCCAAACACAACTTAAAAAGGGTAAATGCTCAGTGTAAAGTCTCATAACAGCATTGCCTTTGGTTGCATCAGCGACACAAATAGATGAATTATGAGCAACCCAACAAAGTTTGTTGCCTGTTGGGCTAAATGCAACTGAATGAACCCAACCACCACCATTTGTTGAATTGGGAAATTCAGCAAGTAAAGTACCCAATGGTGATTCAGCTCCCCATGGCCCAGAACTCGGTGCATCTTCCATTTCCTTAATATAAGCACCAAATACTCGCACTTTAAAGTCAGTTGAGCCTGACGCAATTACTTTATTATCTGGGTGCCAATCAATTGCTGTTACAGTTGATCGAATCGGTCGTTTTATATGCTTTGAAAGCCACCAATTATTACCCGAAACAAAATAACTGACAGCTATCATTCTGTCTCCTGAACCAACCGCAAATTTATTCTCTGAAATATGTAATATCTTATGTCATATACTGTTAAGAAAATTAAAGAACAATTATAGAAATCAAATCTTAACACATGTATGATTTATGTTTTATATTATTTTTTAGCAACGAATTAAACATAAAACAAGATTATAACCTAGAAAAAAAAAAAAATAATGGGGTTTATAAAATTGTATGGTAAATTGATTTGGCGAGTTTTTGTTTTCTTCTTTCAATTTTTCTCCTCATGAATAAATTAATATTTAAAAAGCTATTAAATATTATCGTGATCATTAAATTCAAAAAATAATGATCAAATTACTTAATCAAATTCTTTATAAAATGCAATCAATTTTTTGTTGCAAGTCATCAAAATTGTTAAAAAAACTAACTAAAAAAATTTTCTTAAGCTATTTTTTTCATGTCTTAAAACTGTTATATAAATTATTGATCTCACTCCGGCTCTAATATCCGGATAAACTCAAGTAAAACTCACATCAAAGAACATTCATTAGCCGAAATCCGTTAATTACTTCTTTTGAATTTAATTTCTTTTTACAGTATATAATTGTTAACAATTTTCAATGGACTTGAAACAAAGTCAAATATATAACACTATCATTAAATCAATAATTAGAGGTAATTTTCAAGTAACATCACTAGTAATAGTAAAAGTTAAAAAATACCTAATGGAGACCATTTTACGCAAACGGCTGCACGGTTCATTCTCAAAATAACCCATGCTGGTATCCATTTTCCACTTTCATCTTGGTTCCAAACATAAGCATCTTTGTCAGCTCCACATGTTACTATTCGATTAGTTTTAGGAGCCCAATCAAGGCACATAACATTCATGTGGTGAGCCTCCAATATTTGAGTTGATTTCCAACCTGAGTTCAATTGTTTATAAACATGGACTTCATTGCTATTTGGACATACTGCTACTTCTGTTAATGAATTATATTAACGATTTTTAATAAAAAAAATACAACTAAAATCTATGTTAGCATGAAAAGAATAAAAAATGTATTAACCTGTTTGATCTTTACTCCAAGCGTGACAAGTAATAATGTCTAATCCCAAGTTATGAACATCCGTCATTTCTCAGCTGAATATTTACTACAAATATTTATATTTTTATCATAAAATTATATTAACGGTATGTCAACCAATGAATCAACTGCACTCACAAATCATAAACAAATAAATATAAGGGTGTGGTCAACAAAAGTTAACTTCTTTTTTATAACAATATTAAGAATTATATTTTAAAAATATATGTTCTGAAAATACTGAAAATTCGTGGACTATGGTCAGTCTACACGAATTTTCGAAGTATTTATAATTTACAGTTAATTATAGCCTCCCATGAATAGGAGGTTTTTGAAACACTCTATGGTAATAAACAAAGACAGATTAGTTTTCTTTTGAAATGCACCTAGTGCATCCAGCAGGTGACGCTACCTGTTATTAGAGCGCTATCTATTATGAGAGCGCGAATTCAAATGAAATATTCAAATTAATAAATATTAAATGATTAAAATTAGTTAAATTTTATATTCGAAGTAAATATTCAAATCATTTATTTAATGATTTTACTATTACCAGTTGTAATAAACATCTTTTAGTTAACTCTGTTTTATTTACAAAAGAAAATAAAAAAAAATAAAAAAACATATTTCGTTACAAAAGGACATTGTAACCGAATTCTCAGAACCCATAAAAAGTATTTGAATAATTCAAGGACTATTTCTCGCCACATGGAACTTAAAACCCTATGAGGAAAAAGTCGTAAAAGACACGTGTGAAATTCAATAGACCCTTGTTCTAAAGTAACAAAGAATAATACAAAACCATATGTAACTAAACAAAAATAAGATTGTTAAATAACATTTACTGTTAAAATCTAACTTTATATAATATTGTAGTTAAGCAAAATTAAGTTAAAATAATTAATAATTATTATCTTGTATTTAATTTATAATTAATAATTATTATTTAATTAATTTACTATTAATTTATTATTGAATCATTTAATTATTATTTAAATTATAATTAAACGATAATGTCTATTCTTTTATACATGATAATAATTAAACTGACTTATAATTTTATTAGAAAATCCGATTGTAAAATAATAGAAATAATATTTAATTCAAGTTATTAATTAGTCAAACTGAAACATTAATCCAACATATTATAAACAATATAATATATATATTTTCATGTTATAGTTTATTATAATTTTTATTGTAATTTAATTTCAAGTTAGTTATAAGTTAATTTTTATTATAAATAGATTTTAAAAGGGTCTGTTAAATTAATAAAAATAGTTAAATAAACTTAATGACCGTATTGCTAAAAGTGTATATTAGTGAAGTCTAACTTTCAGGCCGATAGGCTGAAATAAATATATATAGATATAGAGAAAATACATGTTAGTATATAAGGATCATTTATATGTAGTAGAAAATGTGTGTGCTTATGTATACCTTAGAGTGGATGTATGTATGGAAGTTATGGTGGGAGAAGAACGGAGTTTGAAGTTCTTCGGAAAAACTATGTAACGACACTTCTCACCGAGAGCTTAGATTGCTAAGATCACGTCATTGTAAACCTCAATTTTATATTTTGAAGCTTTTTAATATTTTGTCAACTTGAATAATAAATTGAAACCAACTAAATAATTTTGATCAAAATTAAATAACGTCTAAATAGAATTCTTTTATTTAAAATGATTCCTTTCCCGCGCTGAAACCGAGTATTTTAATACTCCCGGGCGAAAGAACTACAGTAAGTAAAGTTTTCAATAAATAAAAACAACATCCACTAGATGGAAGCATAACACTTTATTAAATGTTAAAACTTGTAAACCTGTACCAACTGTTATGTCCAGCAAGGTCACTAGATTGCTCGTACTGTCTCCTTCTGGACAGAGGTGTGAGTTTTAGTCACGCGGGATCTATTTAAATTTATTGCTGTTTATTAATTCAGCTTTTGATATGAAATCTGTTGGGTTAAGTTGAAGAAAAAGGAAAACTTTAGTTAGATGGACTGTTTTAAATGATAAACAATAATTAACGAAGAGCTTGATTTTATTCGGTGGTTTCAGCTACAGCAAGTGCTCAGTTAAAGTTATAAAAGGAAAAAACATCAAGTTTGCGGTAATTTTTCACTGAATAACAGTTGTAAGCAAATTGACGAAAAATTATTCAAGTCAGGACACGTTTTGAATGGTGTAGAAACAGAAGATTCAAATAAACATTCAACCATAACCTGCTCAGTTGTCACTCAAACCACAGTTTCCGATAATTACAGTATAAAAATTGATGTTAGTTGATGAAGTTTTTTTAAAATTATTTTTAATATTCGTTAATTGACGAAAGTTATAATTAAATATAAACTTGGTAAAAAGATATCATACTAAAATTAGCCGACATTCAACAATTTTTGCATTTTTTTCAACAATTAAGTTGCAAGTAAAAAAATACTTTTAAAAAATTGCACGTATAATTTTTTAAATCTTCGACACGTGAAATTTTTTATTTCGATTTTTTTAATAAAGAAAATTATAAAAATTTTCAGATGTAGGCTAATTTAATTTTCATTAAAAAAATGACACTGAGATCAGCTGACATTTGATAATTTTTTAAATTTTTATAACAAATCAATTATCATAAAAAAAATACTTTTAAAAATTTGTACAAATAAGTTTTTTAAATTTCCACATGTGGAGTTCTTTTACAAAATTTTTTAATAATAATTTAATTGTTATAAAAATCTGAAAAGTTGTAAGATGTCTTTTGATTTAGTATCGTAAAAAGTTTCGAAGTCTAGAATTGAATTTTTTTTTAATTTTCAGTGGAGTAGATAAACTTGATGATACATTTGAAGAAGACATTATGAAAAATTATTTAAATTAAATTAAAAAAATAATTAATTTAACAAATATGTTATTGTTTTGTATACTAGTTGCCACCACTTTGTTTTACATTTTTCTTGGCAGGTGGCGTCAAGGTCATCTTTCTCAATCCCTATACCCCTATACTATTTTATTGTTATGCTTCCATCTAGTGGATGTTATTTTTATTTATTGAAAACTTTACAGCAATCTAAGCTCTCGGTGAGAAGTGTCGTCGTTACATAGGCTATGTTCCGATATACACTGTAAGCACTGCGCAGTATAACGGAATCCGAACAAAAACAGTTTCACTGTAAAAAAGTCGCACCAAGTCCACGTTCATAAGACTATTAGGAAAAAAAATTTTTTTTTTCTTTACAAAAAGATACAAAATAAAAAAATTAAAAAATCCGAGTAACCGATATGATTGTTTATGATTTTCGGAAATTAAAAAAAATTTTTTTGTAAATTTAAAAATTAAAAAAAAATTTTAGAACGTATTTAGTGTGCGCGGTTGCAAAATATTTTACTTTTAATGAAATTCGTAAAATCTATTTACTAGGACTTTAAAAAAATTGAAATACACAATGACGCACACCAAGTACGTTCTAAAATTTTTTTTTAATTTTTAAATTTACAAAAAATTTTTTAATTTCCGAAAATCATAAACAATCATATCGGTTACTCGGATTTTTAATTTTTATTTTGTATCTTTTGTAAAGAAAAAAATCTTTTTTCCTAATAGTCTTATGAACGTGGACTTGGTGCGACTTTTTACAGTGAAACTGTTTTTGTTCGGATTTTAGTATTTTTGTAATTATAATAAAAATTTACAATTGATAACAACTTAAATCTCGTGTTGACTGCATTTTTTACTGCAAACTATCCCCTTAAAGCTACAGTTTATGTAGATGTAATTCCAGTGCACCCTGGCGGCCATAGATGCAAGCTATGAATCACTTTTTACTGTAGTTGCGTGTCTATAGGAAGGATTACTACACATTTTTATTTTATCTAGTCTGTGGCGCTGATATTCCCCATCGAAAAAAAGTCAGGATCGAAATTTCTGGGCTTACTATAGTTTGTGCTGATAAAATTTAATAATTTTAAGTGAATTAAGTGTTATAATTGATTATAATTAATTAATATCAGTAAAATAAAGTATAAATTACTTTTATAATATATTATTTTGGAAAAAGGAGAACCATATAATTAAATAAAATTTTGCAACCTCGAAATACCGTTCTGCTTACAGTAAACACAGTCGGTAGTCTGGCGCTCCGTTTACAACGGATTTGAACGGAACTTGGCGCCAGATTCTACCGAATCTGTGGATTAGTATACTGTGATGTCGTTTCTTTATAGTCAGTTATACTGGTTACTATTTAAAACGGAACGCGGTCCAGTATACTGTCGTTCTTGTTTTTTCACGCCATTTTCAAACTAATGTTTTTTAATTTAATGTTTGCTTAAACGTTCTCTGTTAAATAAGAAAAGTTATTGTTTGAATATTTAAAAAATAAAATATTTAATGTTGAATTTAATTATAATTTAAATAAATTTCTGATATCAGTAAGTATCCTTTTTATGTTTCAAAAAGTATTTTTTCACAAATACTTGTAAACCTATAAAAAAGGTTATGTATAGTTAAAGTTAATATTTTGTTTGCAAACAATAATAGTATATTAATTAAATTTAAAAAAATATACAGCTAATGGACTACACAATAATCGGGATCGTATTAGCTGGTACAGTTCAAAATTTATTAGAATCCTCAGACGATGATTCTAGTGATGATGAAGATCTCGTCTATTGTTTTGGCAATCGCGATGATCAGAACATTATTCCAAGGATAGAAAATTATGTGGAGACTACTGTTTTTCGAATGACTGATGAGACCTTTAAAAGTCATTTTCGGTAAGTCATCCATTTTCACACATTGAAGTATTTTTTTTTTTTTTTTTTTAATTTTATATTAAGAACTGGAGTTACTATTAGCTAACGATTATTGTGTTATAATATATTTTTCAATTATAGTATGAGACGAGATACTTTTGAATTTCTTATAAATCTACTTGGACCTGAATTGCAAAAACAATCTGTACGTTACGGTAGAAATCCTATTTCTGTCGAAAAACAACTTCTTTTGAGTATTTGGACTATGTCAACACCAGATTCATACAGGTATAATATTAAGTGTTTATTATCTAATGCGATTTTACACGTTTTGAATAACTGTCGAAATGTTAATGTACAAAACATTTTATTACTTTTTAACAGATCCGTTTGTGATCGCTTTAATGTTGGAAAAGCAACAGGATGGAGAACTGTTTAGAAAGTTGGTAAATCAATTTATAATTATTTACCTGTTTACATCAAATGGCCTACTCATGAAGAAACAAGAATAACATCTAATCACGTATTTCGAAGGTACGGATTTCCAAATGTTTTAGGAGCGTCGATGGAACACACATAAGAATCGCTCAGCCCAAAGAACACCATGCCAGCTATATTAATCGCAAATGATTTCATTCTATTCAAACTCAGGTTTTTGAAAAAATTTTATTTTTAATTTTGCAATTAAAAATTAATCTTTAAAAAGATTAATTTTGTAATTTCAGCTAGTTTGCGATCACAAGTTGAAATTTATTCATGCATACTGCGGTGAAGCAGGCTCAGTTCATGATGCCCGTGTTTTCCGCTTATCAAATTTACAAAATTATTGGACACCTGAATTTTTCCCGAATGACAGCCATTTATTAGGAGACAAGGCTTACAGTATCCAACCATGTGTAATGGTACCTTATCGAAATAATGGTAATATGAATCAAGAAACGTTTCGATATAACACGATTCACTCTCGCTCTCGTATGATGATAGAACGAGCAAATGCTTTGTTGAAAGGAAGATTTCGGAGTTTATTAGACTAATTGCCTTTCAAAAGAACTGACTTAATACCATATTATGTTATTGCTTGTTGTATTTTGCATAACATTTGTATTTTGAAAAATGATTTAATAGATATCCCAATTCTTGTGAATCATCAAATTCCACCATTTGACATAGATGTTGAAGCAAACAATGACATGAAAATCGCTGGAATGGAAAAAAGAGAACAGCTGAAAAATTTTCTAAATAATTTGTAAGTTTTGAGCCTTTACGTACGTTCATACACATACAACTAGGCAGTTAATCAAATTCTGTGAATATATATATATATATATATATATATATATATGGACAAAAATGTACATCATTCATGTAATCAACAATTGTATAAAAAACTCGATGTGAATTAAAAATAAAATTATTTTTGACTTGGTCATATGGTTTTTATTTTTAATTTGAACTTTCATTTATTTATAAACATTGATAAACGGTTTTTATAAAGCACTTAAGATTACTTTTAATACCATAAACGGAAACACTAATAATTAATTTTTTTATACTATTAAAAAGTACGAAAATATAAATCTTTCTATTTTATAAAATATTAATAATTAACATTTTTTTTAAAATTAAACCTTTTAAGCTCAATTTTTGGTATTACTTAGACATGTAAACATGCACGTTCTAAAAATATCAATTGTCTGTAACATTTTTAATCATATTAAAATAATCATAAAAAATATTTGCACTAAAGTTACTTAGTTTTAAATATAATCAACTTTGCCGTTTTTATGTTGCATAACATTCTTAATCATATTAAAATAATCATAAAAAATATTTGCACTAAAATTACTTAGTTTTAAATATAATCAACTTTGCCGTTTTTGTGTTGCATGACCTATAAGCTCTTTTAGAACATCCGTTAATTGATTTGTAGCAGCGATTTTTTCTTGGTGATGTTGTATGCGAATTGCACGATTCTTTTTTTTCTTCTAGTAATTGTTCACAATAATCTGCCAACTTTTTTTGGCGTTTCGATGGTGGGTTTATAACTTCAGAATCTGTTAAATATAAAAGATGTAAATTTTTTATTATTCTTCATCAATCTTCGAAGAGTAAGCTAAAAATTTTATTTTAAATTTTATACATTCTCAAGCGAGTTAATAAAGTATAAGTAGCGAGTAAAGTACAATTAATATCTATCAAAAAACACATAATAATAACAATAGGTTTATATAATTCTTTAAATACCCATTGTGTTTTCAATGTTAGAACCTGCAGTGGACAACGGTTTAATCCATGGCTGCTCACCAAATAGTTCTTCCGTTTCCTATAAATGAATTTCATTAAATTGTAGGCTATAAATATTAAAGTTAAAAAAAAATTAAATAATTTTTAAAATTACATCATAGTAAGGCCAAGTAATTTTTTGGTTCCCAGACTTTTTATTATTATCTTTAAGACCTTTATAATGCCGTTTCAGTGCTTCCATTTTTGTTTTACATTTTTTGATATCAATAGGTGATAAATCATGCTCAGCAAGTGTAACCGTCATATGATTAATTACTTTCGACCATACATCAGCTTTGCAAGCATTTTCATCCAAAAATTCCAATTGGTGTTCTTTATAACTCGCAATTAGAAGTAAAACCTCCGACTTGGTCCAATTGTGTACTTCTTTAATTTAATAATAATAATTATTTAATGAAAACATTATTTTCAACAGATTTATCAATATAAAGAAAAGCTTAAAAAGTTGTACTGATTTTTATAAGAATTTTGTGTATGTAATTTCTTACAGTAACTATTTTTGTTGAAATTTATTTTTAAAAAACTGAATGAACTGTCATGTCTGTAAATTTCAGTATAATATAATATATTTAAGTTTTTCTTCTATTAAAATAAATCGAAACTTTAATTTTCTAGATTTCACTTTAACTCACCACTTTTTTTATCGTTATCTACCGAAGCTGTTTCTTTTGAACGCGATTACCAATCTTTGCACGATCATATATTTCGGGCGTAACTTTGAGCGAGTATGTTTTATTAGATTCACATTCTAATAAATGTAACATCACTAACTTTTCCATTTTTGTATTTTTTTTTAACCACAAACTTCTATTTGTAAATAAATAACTGGTGTTATATAACTACATACAACTCTCGACACTTTTGTGATCAAGTGACCAAAGCACTGCGAGTACCTTACCTCGAAAATGCCAGCGCTCACAGTGCAAAAATGGCGGTGATTTATGACGTCATATATTTCCCTAGGGTACTGTAAGCCCGAACTCCATGGGTATGTTCCGATATGCACTGCGACCACTGTACAGTGTGACGTCAATTTAGTATACTGTGAAGCCGTTCCTTTATAGTTAGTTATACTGGTTACTATTTAAAACGGAACGCAATCCCGTATACTGTCAGCCGCATTTTTTGACGCAGTATTCAAATGAGTGTATTAAAGTTTTCTAGTTCATTAAAAAAAACTGTTGTTGGAGTACTATCAAATTAAAAATATTTTAATTAATATTAAATGTAAATTGAATTTATAATATAATAAAAGTAAGTAGTTTTTTATTAAAAAGAATATGTTTTTCATTACTTAACTTATATTAACTTTGTGTATAACTTAATGTGCAGAGGTTATGTAGAGTAAAATTTAGGAGTTTTTTTAAAAAAAATAATGATTGATTACTATAAACGAAAAAAAATTACAGGTAATGGAGTATCCAGTAATTGGAATAGTACTTGTTGGTGCAGTTCGAAATTTATTGGAATCTTCAGACGAAGATGATTCTAGCGATGATGAAGATTTCATCTATTGTTTTGGAAATCGTACAGGACAAGGTATCATTCCAAGAACCCAAAATTATGTCGAAAATACGGTTTTTCGAATGACTGATGAAACTTTTAAAAGTCATTTTCGGTAAGACATGTATTTTTACCCAATTAACTGATGATAATTATTTTTCAAAACTTAAATATTTAAATTATTGTTAATTTCTAATATTACATCTTTATTTGTAAATCAATTATAGTATGAGGCGCGAAACTTTTGAATTTCTTATAAATTTACTCGGACCCGACTTACAAAAACAATCTGTCCACTTTGGCAGACATCCTATTTCTGTCGAAAAACAGCTTCTTCTGAGTATTTGGACCATGGCAACACCAGATTCTTACAGGTACATTATTCACGTTCCTTTAATCTTATTCTAAAGATCTTCAAGAAGTTGAAAATTGATGTTCAATAGAATAGCTTACTATTTTATTAATTTTACAGATCAGTATGTGATCGTTTCGATGTCGGAAAAGCAACAGCTTGGAGAACTGTTTGGAAAGTAGTCAAATCAATATATAATTATCTACCTGTCTACATAAAATGGCCTACTCGTGAAGAAGCGAGGATAACATCAAATCATATATATCGAAAGTACGGATTTCCGAATGTATTGGGAGCGATCGATGGAACACACATAAGAATTGCTCAGCCCAAAGAACACCATGCCAGCTATATTAACCGCAAAGGATTTCATTCTATTCAAACTCAGGTTTTTAAAACAATCAAATTTATATTGATGACCTATATATTTACCTAACTTGTTGAAATAAACTTAATTTTATAATTTCAGCTAGTATGTGATCACAAATTGAAAATTATTCATGCGTACTGTGGTCAAGCAGGCTCAGTCCATGACGCTCGTGTTTTCCGACTGTCAAATTTACAAAATTGTTGCACACCAGAATTTTTTCCTGATGATACCCACTTGTTAGGAGACAAGGCTTACAGTATTCAACCTTGTATAATGGTACCTTATCGAAATAATGGTAACTTCAATCAAGATTCATTGCGATACAACACAATACATTCAAGTGCTCGTATGATGATAGAACGAGCAAACGCTTCATTAAAAGGAAGATTTCGTAGTTTGTTGGATAAACTGCCATTCAAAAGAACGGACTTAATACCATATTACGTAATTGCTTGTTGTATTTTGCACAACATTTGCATTATGAGAGATGATTTGATCGACATCCCAATACTTGTGAATCATGAAGTTCCAGTAATGGATGTAGATATTGAAATGAACAATGACATGAAAGTTGCTGGAATGGAGAAAAGAGAAAGGTTGAAAAATTTTATTAATAATAATGTATAAATTTTAAACTTTAGTCATACATGCATACTAATCAACTGAAAATTGAATTTTGCACATTAATTGAAAAAAGCAGATTTTTAAATCGACTTATATGTAAAAAAAATTGTAAATTTTATTGCGAATTTGTGTTTTCCTTAAATATTTCCACAACAAAGTGTATTCTCCTAATTTTGGAAAGAAAAATTGATGAAAAAAAGTTATATCATTGTAAGTTTTATCACGTTCATATATTTTTATTTCATCTTACAATATATATTTTGATATACCTTCTATAATATATGTAATGTTATTATTTTAATAAATCTTTAAAAAGTATAAAAATATGAACCTCTTCAGTTTGTACTTTTTTTTTGGTTTACTTCAACATCAACATAGATATGTTATAATAAAAAACAATAAAATAAAGACAACTACATTTAAAATATGAATACTTCAAATTTTTATAGCTAATATTTTTCTTAAAGATACTTAACTTTTTTGTAAATAATAAAATGTAAAAGAATATATTTTTTGTACGTAAAAAGTAAGTTCAGTCTTTGACGTTCTCTCAAGCATGTTTAATAAACAAAAAAAAACGCCGTTCATCTGAAAATCACGAATCTCCATGTCTTTTTGTTAGATGATCCACAAGCTTATTAAGAGCACCAGATAATTGAGCTATTGATGCAATTTTCTCACGATGATGTTGTTGGCGAATTTCACTATTTTCCTTTTTAGCTGCAAGTAATTCTTCACAGTAGTTAGTTAAAGTTTTTTGACGCTTTCGTGGTGGGCTGATAACGTCAGGATCTAAAAAACGCCAAAAATTTTATTTTTGCTAATCATGTTGCGAGTTTATGAAATATGAAAAGAGTAAATTTGAATAAATTTCTTCTAAATTTTATATCACATTAAAAATTATTTTACAAAATTAATTAATGTAAATACCCATTTTGTTGGTAGTATTTGATCCAGCAGTAGACAGAGGTTTTACCCACGGCTGCTCGCCAAATACTTCTTCCATTTCCTACAAATTAACAAAGGTAAAATATTTGCGAAAATTTTGGAAAGTATGAATAGAAAAAATGATTAGTTTTTATTATTACATCGTAGAAAGGCCATGTCATCGGTGCATTCCCAGATGTTTTCTGGCTATCTTTTAAACTTTTATAACGACGTTTAAGCGTCTCCCATTTAGTTTTACATTTTTCCGCAGGAATAGGCGGCAAACCCTGCTGATTAAGGGTTTCGTTGATTTTCGTCGCAATTTTGACCCAAACATCGCCATTGGTGATATTTGCATCCAGAAATTCAAGCTGGTATTCTTTATAAATCTCAATAAGAAGTAAAACTTCATTTTTGCTCCAATTCTTGACATCTAAAATTTGATGATAACAATATATTTAATACAAATATTTAAAAAAGTAACGGACTAATATTTGATGTTGATAAAATTTTATGAGATTGAAGTTGACCGAACTTTAGAAAATTACAAGAAATTTCACTTAACAAATAAATTAATACAAATAAGAAAATTGAATAAATTGAGGAAGTGGTAATTTAAAAATTTACTGATAGAATCTATTTAAAATCCAATCTCCGCAATTCATTTATAGGACAAAACAAAAGAACTTTCAAATCCTGTTGATTCATTAATTGAAAATATAATTGTTCGGCTTTCAGTATTACTTACCTGCACCTTTATTATTGTCATCTTTGTTATTTCTTTCTTTACCCGATAACTTTGTAGCCTTCGGTTTGTTAAAAGATTTTCCAGCCGTTGACTTCGTCTGAGAAGTATCAAAAGATGTCGAAGATGTATCGGAAAATGTTGCAGCTCCTGACGAGCCGGCTTCGGACGGAAATTCATTTTCTTTTTCGAATTCTTTCGAATCATACCTTTGGGCATATGTCGGCATAGGACGATCAAATACAAAACATTCTGTGAATCGATTAAATACAATATTAGAAAAATCAGTCTATACATATTATACCTGATTTTTGGATACAATAGAGGTATTCATAGTGGTTATATACGATAATCATTTGTAAATTATCAATATAACATATTTTAATTAATTTCACATTTTTACCTTTATTTATACAATACTCCAAAAGTTGAGTAGCAAACATCGTATCTACAAAGTAAAAATGAAAAATTATTATAACAAAATAAGGTTATGTATTTACTTTTGAAATATTTACATATATACAAACAATGGCAAATTTACCGGTCTTTGCACGATTAAAAATTTCCTGCGTAACTTTCAGCTCGTATTGAACATTTTCAACACAGTCTAATAAGGTTAATTTTTGCAATTCTTCCATTGTTTTATTAAATCCAAATTAATTACAGAACTTTATAACTTTGGGATTAAACTGTAGGTATTGTTTATAAAACGTTAGACACTCAAGTGGTTTTGACTGATCACGTGATCAAAGTACTGCGACTACCTTACCTCGAAAACGCCAGTGCTCACAGTAGAATATGGCGACGATTTATGACGTCATATATTTCCCTAGGGTACTGCGGCAGTATACTGGCAGTCCATAACGGAACGAATTTTTCCACAGTGATAGCACTGTGCAGTGCTCGCAGTGCATATCGAAACATACCCCATGTATACAAATAGCGTCTAAAAATAAGAGGGCGTTAGTGTTCCATTTGTACCAAAATGGCGGGGAGTGAAAGCGGTAGTTTCAAATGGAATTGATAGAATGAATAAATTTTGAATCTAATTCAATGAATGAATGAATTAATTAATTAATTTAAATAATTTTTAATTTTAATTAAATTAAATGTTAATTATATTAATTTCAATTTTAATTAAATAATTAAAATAAGTAATTAATTAAAAAATGAATAAATAAATGAGTAGAGTCAAATAATTAAATTATTTAACAGTACTTAATGAAATAATTTAAATAAATTAATTTGTTAAGAAAAAGAAAGTAATTAAATAAAATCAACAAAACTTATTTACCGTAATTAGTTTTAAATATTAATGTAATTAATAATATAATTTACTCCTAGAAATGAAATAATTTTTTATAATTTTAATAAGTTTGAAAGGTCAATAGTAATGAGAAAAATTTTAATATAGATAAATATTATATTGTTAAACGTACAACTTTTTTTTATAAAGAAAATAAGTTATTTATGAGATAATGATTAATTAAATAGAAGATAATAATTCAAGTAATGAATATTTAAAATAAGATTCGTTTAAATTATAGTTTATGTTACTAGTTTAGAAGTTTTTTTCAGAGTTTTCATTTTTTCTCTTCTCAACTGATTTCTCTTGTTAAAAGTTCTACCGAGAAAATACAGCCTCATGGTTATGTAAAAATCAATTATTTCTTTGGTGATTTCAAGCTGATGAACTGCACACCCTACTAATGATAATGTTGGTAGAATTTTCTCAACTCGGTTTAATATTTTATAAATAATTCCATGACTCAGCCCCACTCTACCAACAACGTCCAAAAAAGCAGCTTCTAATTGCACAGTCAATTGAAATAAACTGTCACTTGCTCGCGATAATCCTCCATACTTTTCCATTAAATCAATGAAACGGTCCCGGCAATGCGATTCATCATTAGACGATTGAAGACTTTTTAAGCACAATAGGCACTTACACTTAGCTTTAAGTTTTCTAACGATATAACCGGCCATGTAAGCCTGAACTTCTCGGCTTGTTGACACAACGTCATAATCATGGTCTTGAAGCATGCATTCCTCTGTTATAGAAGTATTTGGCTCTGATTCTGTAATTGTATCGCTTAAGTCATTTTCACTCATAGCAGTGCCATCGCTATTGTTGGATGAATTATCTTGCCAAATTGCATCAAGTGGTACAGCGTTCTCAAGCATTTGGTCAATTTTTTCCAACCACTCCATTCGCGGCTGACGAGACATTTCCAATGAGTCCTTTGTCTTCATTAGAGTTTGAAGTAATTTAACTCCAGTTACATTTGAACCTTTTGGCGGTTTAATCATGGCATTGCAACAATACAAACGAAAAACTTGACCAAACTGCTGAGGAGTTGAATGATCATTGGCACCACAACTGTATCTCATAATAGAAAACAATCTCTATAAATAAACAATAATAATATTAATAATAATAATAATAATAATAATAATAATAATAATAATAATAATAATAATAATAGAAAAAATTTGAGCATTCAATAGATAGAATTTCTTAGACTATTACCTCAAGATTATCTTGAGTTAACCGAGATGTTAGAATATATTCGTACCCATAATCATTGTGTAACTCAGATAAAATTTCCAAAGTTGCTCGTAACGTTATTTTAAAACCCGATATAGAGCTAGAAGATATAGGGAAAAGTTTTTTTTTTGATTTGGATTTTGGAGTCGTTTTGTTTGATACAGAGTTTTTTGGAGTTGATCTTCTCGGAGTAGATTTTTTTAATACTGAATTTTTCGGAGTTAAACTTTTCGGAGTAAGGTAAAAGCCCCAATAGATGATCACGTACCAGTATATGATCACTCCATGTATTTGTATATCTATATTCACAAATATAGGTATACAAATACATGGAGTGATCATATACTGGTACATGATCATATATTGGGGGTTTTACCTTAGATTTTTTAAAAACTGAGTTTTTTGGCGTTGTGCTTCTCGGGGTAGATTTTTTTAAAACTAAGTTTTTTGGAGTTGAGCTTCTCGGAGTAGATTTTTTTAATACTGTGTTTTTTGGTACTGAGCTTCTCGGAGTTGATTTTTTTAATACTGGTTAATTTTTTGATTTTTTTTTTTTCAATAATTAAATTAATACAAAAAAATATTTTTTAAAAATTGCACTTACAAATTTTCAAGTTTTTTACAAATGAAAATTTTTTTTTATTTTTTTATAATAATTTTTTCAATGAAAAAAAAATTCTAAAAATTTTTAGATATCGGCTAACTTAATTTTCATTGAATTTTTTTGTTTTATTTATCTATTAATATTTTAATATTTTTACTTACCTGTGGTACTTTAAAAAATCCTGGACCTTTTAAATTTAATTGACTCCGTCGCTTTTTATCAGCGGCACTTCCACTATTACAATTTTTAATAGCACACACCCTACCCATTTTTTATTTTTTTATAAAAATAAAACTTACAAAATTATTTAAACTATATCACGAGATTGTTCGACACATTTGTTATTGTTTACTTACAAAAAATGCGGTTGACATTTACTTGCTCACTTCACATGTATTTACGATGCTATATTCACGTCAGTACAAAAGGAACATTAGCGACGCTAGTGGTGAAAAAAGGTAACTTAACCGGTACGATTTTAGTGGGCAGACTCTGTCAATTATCCCGTTTGAGTTCGGGCTCCTTATCTAGTCTCCATGGTTTTTCCGAAGAGCTTCAAACTCCGTTCTTCTCCCACCATAACTCCCATACATATATCCGCTCTTGTACATATAGAGGTACACATATTTCTACTACATATAAATAATTTTCACACACTAATATATAATATTTCCTATTATATTCACATATATTTATTTATAAATTATATATATTGCAGTGCATTAATATTCGTATTTTGCAAATTAGATTAAGCTTATTACTATTTCTATCAATCTATAATCTATTAAAACTATGAAATAGTTTAATTGTTAACGTAAGAGATAGATATCATTTAATAATATTATTTTATACAATCTTATTCTTTTAACATTAATTAATAATTATTTATAAGTTGGATACAGGATATAAATTTTTAATTTAATTTTTATATATTTCGTTGCAATATTATATTAAAGCAAGTTTAACAAAAATATGTTATTTAACGATCTTATTTTTTGTTACATATTTGTTACGTTATTATTTAGCCGTTGAAACAAGGGATCATAGAATTTTTCTCACACGTGTCTTTTATGGCTTTTCCTCAGAATCTCAAGTACCTAAGGTTTCTCAGTCTGAGAATCTCAGAACTCAACTACAATGTCCCTTTGTACTCGATAATAGCTTATATTTATTTGAAACAAAATATACTCTATATAATAAATATTCTACGATACAGAACCTAAACTTTCTAATTTGGATAGTGTTCACTATTTAAATTATGAATTAATAAAATAATTTAATATAATCTAAATTACATTTAAATTTGCACTGGCTGGTAGCGTCACCTTCTGGATGCATCTAGAGGCATTACATTATTTTTTGTCATCGTTTTCGGGAACACAAAATTCGTAACGTAATTTTCGTAATTTACCTCGTAACTTATGTACCTAAAAATAACACGTGTTAAGTATTTAGAAAATGACTTGGTAAGTTTCATACCTCCATACGGAAGGAGTAAGATGTTACATATGCCGCTCTCTAGTGTAGGAAATTTCATTCGCATAAAATAAGATACCGTAAGTACTTCAAGACTTGTACGCTAGCTGGTGGGAAAAATCTTAGTTTAGTGGGAGTGTTAATTACGAATTATTTCAAATGAATAAAATTCAATGTTTAGCAAAATATAATTGATGGAAATTTGTGAATTATGATATCCGAATCAAGAAAAAAAATTCGTGAAGAGTGAAAAAATATTGTGTAACATCAATTCCACTGAAAAACTTCAAAAGTATAAATTTTTGTGCCTAAAATTAAGTGTAAAAGTGATTGTTATTCTAAACTTAGAAAAACGACTATTTTCTACTTTCAAATGCGCCGCAGACATAATATCAAAAAAGAAACGAAGATTCGGAATTTATTTTTCAATTTTTTTTAAGCTAAAAATCGAGCTGACTCTACTTCCAAACAATAATTATAGTAAGTGATTAACTTATAATTAAAAATAATTGATAACTAAATAACAATCAAATTAATAACTAATAAGAAATAAATTTATCATTAAAGTATTAATATAGCATTCGTTATTAGTAATCATGTGAATAATCAATAATTATAACTATTTTTGCGCGCTGTATTATTATAAACATGTACGCACGATTATTTTTATGATCGTTTGATATCCACATTCAATATTTTGCCGTTTTTATAAATAATTTTTAATTATTTATCAAGATGTTATAATCTCATTTACTTTTGCTAATAAAATACCAGAGAGAATTAACTTCGGCAGTAGTACCTTGTGGAAAAATTTCTTTAAAATAACTGTAAAAAATTTTTAAAAAGTATGAATAATAGTTCATAAAGTTTTCGATTTTCTTAAAAAGTCCGAAAAAGTCTTATTAAGTCAGAAAAACTCTTCATTCGATTTAGAAAGTCAGATTTTTTACAAGATTTGGAACTCTGCCAGAAGAGTTATTCAGAGTTATTAAAACTTCTTGTAGGAATCCTTGTGGAAATAATTCTCTGAAAAATCTCTTAAAAAGACAAATTTCCCCTGCGATCTGGGACTTTCCCAAAGGGCTATTAAGGTCCAGTTTTTCAATCCAGGATAAAAAAAAAGTATTATTATTATTGGATAAAATTTTATCCTGAATTGAAAAACTGGCTCTAAGAGTTGATAAGACTTATTCAGTTTTACCGTAAAAAAAGAGAATATTTTGTTTCAAAAAATTTATTGATCGAGAATTGGAGAAAATTGAAAATTAATCTGTAATAAAAAAGAATTAATGCATGTTTTGCAAAAATTTTTTTTCAAATAATATTTTCATCACAAAAATACTTCGATGAGCATCGAATCGCTCATAGTTGAGCAAGTCAAAACATCAACAGCAAATAAAGTGCACTTGCTGTTGGAAACAGATACTACTCAGAGAGTAAATCAAATCGCTATATAATTTGGACTATCACATATATAAATTAACTTTCTAGGAAGAAAAGAATTTTCTAACTATACGCCATCTATTAGAAACTAAGAATACTAGTCTAGTCAACAAGTGCCTTTTTGATCAACTTTTTTCAGCAGTCTCCGAAAATTATGATTGAGGTGTCATTTGATTCGGAATGGCATCTAGATAATTTTTGAAAAACAATGAAGTTCCGCTTGCAAAAATTGCAAAAGTTATTAACAATTAACTAAAAAAAAAAGGAGTTTAGTTTTTTGCAAATATCGCAAAAACTAATAAAGATTTTTCAAATTTGTAAAAAGATTCAAACAGAGGAAAAAATTGGGTTGCGGTCAACTAGTCAGATCGAAAGCATTCCGAATCATCAAAACTTTAAAAAATTAAGAATTCCGCTACATTCAAAGTTTATAAAATACATTAACTTAAATAGAATACTAGCCGAAAAACAATTTTGTAAATTATAAAACACCGAGCTATCGAATATAGGTAAACATAAATCTTATATTCCTCAAGAGTTAAAATTAATTTAATTTCGAAAAAAGTTCGTTCCGACATATATTCATCCGAATACTTATCCATATGAATAATGATTCGGTCGAAAATTACTCATCCAAATAGGTATATATTCACATTTTTCGGCTAAATGAGTGTTCGTCTGTTCATTTATTTTGGCGTAAAAATTTTCGTTGTTATGTTTTTTAATTTATTGAGACTTTGTGACTTTGAAAGATTCTATTAATATAGCTTTAGTTTTTTCTTTATTCAAGTTTACATTTTTCGGAATTTTAAAATTTGTCAAATTATTTATTTTAAATTATATTTCATATTTACTTTCTAAGTTCTAGTAATTTATTAGTTCGGAATGTTGTCAATCTGTCTATTTGACTGCAACCCAAAAAATTTCCTAAAAAAAGTTCCGACTCCCGGAATTATAAGACGAATATTTATAATTTTCCCAGAGGGTTGAAAATACGCCCGAAAACGGGTACTCCGGCTTGCGCAAGCCACGCCCCCTTCGAACTTTAAAGAATAAATATTATTTAAACATTAAAAATGAAAATTAAAAATTGAAAAAATTCAGGTGCCTGCAGGATAGATTAATGAACAATAATCCATCATGGTCCAAAAATTTTTATCGCGAATTTTCAATAAGTTATCTATTAGTTAATTAACAATTTTTTGTAGCACGAACATTAACATTTCAAGTGCGATAATTGTTAAATTATTAATCTGAGAATTTCCTTTCGTGAAGCTATTTTTCAAAGAGAATAGTTTCCCGTTGGAATAAAAATTAAAAAATTGTTAATTTTCGTATAGAAGCTTCTATAATTCGCGCATGATCTCTATTATCCCAGTAGTAATGAAAATTACTATTAATTTTTTCATTCTTACTATCGACATTTCATCAATTTCTACACTTTAAAAAAAGAGCGGTGTTCTTTTGCGGTGTTAAAAATCCGGTGTTGAACCGGTGTGATACCGGTGTAACAGTAGAATAAATTTACACCGTATCGAATTATGAATATTAAATGATCCATAAAACAAATAAAACACAATAAATATTCAATATTTATCAAAATAAGACAAGTAACATTTATTTAAGGATTTTTAATTTATAAAATAACACAGAAATTGATTGAATGAATGTTATACAACAAGTTTAATAATATTTACAATATTAAATGTTAGGAACAATATAATAATTATTTTTATCTTAACTCTGATATTTCTCTTAACATAGTGGATATTTTGAACATGATAAATAAATAGTTTGATAACTTTGCTTTTATTTTTTTCAATTATTTTTCATTTGCACAGAAACTCATATTGTAAGACATAGTCTTCTATATAGCTTACAAAACAGCATTATATCATCATTATTAATGAAAATTCTCTGAGTTCCACCGTAAATTGGTAAATCGGTTGTATTATTTATTTATTATTATAAATATATATATATATATATATATATATATATATATATATATATATATATATATATATATATATATATATATAATAATAATAATAATAATAATAATAATAATAATATATAATATATAATAATAATAATATATAATATATAATAATAATAATAATAATAATAATGATAATGATAATAATAATAATAATAATAATAATAGTGGGCCAACTACTCACTGCATTGAAATACTGAGTTACAACAAGACGTAATCTCAGAAGTGCTCCCCACAACCGGTCCTTTTCGGATGAGGACCATTCATCAGGTGGGAGGAGCACGCCGGACCCGATGAACGATGACGACCCTGGCGCTTTAAGGACTTTCTTTAAGTGGACGGAGGAACTACGAGTCGACCTCTTGGTGTGCTACCAACGTAGCGAGCCGGGGGTGAGCGGTTATATGGCCCGGATGCACACTCTTTGGAGTGATATGCATCCGGAGCTAGAGCATTTTACGCCTAAACACCTGCGTAATTATGCCGCTTATCTTCGGCGTAATAGAAGACTGCCGGATAGAAGGCAGTCTAATAGACTTTCCTTTCCGGCGCAATTACACCAAGAGCGACGCCGTTCCTCCTTGGATGACAACAATCCCTTTATAGGACGGCAAGTAAGTATATCTAAAAAGATAACTTACTCCCAACAACAGCTAGAAGCGGTAAATGAAGATCTCCGTGCAAACATCCTGGAGGATTCCACCCTGCTCACTGTGAGCCAGGTTGTGTATGGTGCAGCAGTTTCGGCTTTTCCGAGAGAGAGACATTGTCTCTCGATCGAGGCAAGGTTGAGACAGCGCATCTCACAACTTGGACTCAAAATTGACAGATCCCGGAAACAGGTCTCCCGCATTCAGTGTGTGATTGAGTTTGAAACAACTCAAAGAGCATACACGCCCCGAATTCGGCGCATTGCTGCTGAACTTCGGTGGCGTCATCACACACTGAATAAGAGTACTCTTCTTGTCATCAAGGAAGAGTCTCTCAATAAATTGCGGGCTCTAGTGACTGCCAAAAAGTCACTAGAGAAAAGGCTGAAGCGGTTGGTCGACTACTCGTTGTTTCGATCCAGCCCTTCACGCTTTCTGACACCAAAGACCGATGTTACCGGGAATTATCCAACACCTGAGCGGGTGGAAGCTTTTTGGACTGAGTTGTATGGAGATCAACCAAACGTGAACGCCAATACTCCAGCTCTGCACGACTTTAAAGCATTCTGTCGGGAACACCGTAGACAGAATGCTGATGAAGAGAGCCCTGCAGTCAGTGTGAATGAAGTTCGTTCAGCTCTAAATGGCAGCAAAATTGGGCTGCCCCGGGACCAGATGGCATAAATGTCTTTTGGTGGAAGAAGTTTACTTCTACCCACCTCCATCTGGCCCGTATATTTACATCGTACATTAGAGCTGACGAACCGATTCCAGACTGGCTCGTGGAAGGGCGAACCGTACTGATACCAAAAAAAGGTGACTTGTCTGACCCAAAGAATTACAGGCCTATCACCTGCTTGAATGCGGTTTATAAAATTTTTACAAAAATTTTAAACAACCGTATTTTGCATGAGATAGAACCTGTATGGCAACAGATATATGAACAGCGTGGCAGCAAAAGAGGCCTGTCAGGTTGCAAAGAGAACTTGATAGTTGATCGATGTGTCACACAAGATGCGATCTACTATCAACGCAACCTGTCAATGGCCTGGATCGACTATCGCAAGGCATTTGACTCAACTTCTCATGAGTTGATTTTATATCTCCTCAAATGCCTGGGGGTCAATCCTGAAATAGTGGAATGCATTCGGCGTACAATGCAGCTCTGGCGAACGCGTTTTCACATTGGAAGTGGAAATGCATTGCACATAACCGGAGTTGTAGAGTACAAACGAGGGGTCTTCCAAGGTGATTCCTTGAGCCCTCTGCTGTTTTGCATCTCACTGCTGCCTATATCTGTTGCTCTCCGTAAAACTCGTGGGTACTCTGTGGGGCCTCCGGGTGATCGAAAATACTCGATTACCCATCTGCTTTATATGGATGACCTGAAGCTGTATAGTGCTGATGAAGATCATCTACAGGCGGCCCTTAACATCGTAGCAGAGTACACTCGGGATGCCGGAATGTCTTTTGGGTTGGACAAGTGTGCGGTCGTACATCTGGCGAGGGGTAAGTGCTCTGTTACGGGTGATGATGTCGAGTTGGTAGATGGGAGCGTTTTGAGACAATTAGACGCCGGAGAGTTGTATAGATATCTAGGAATGGAAGAGCACCGCATGCATGCGGTCTCCGAAGTCCAAGCAACTCTCCGTAGCGAGTATGTTAGGAGACTCCGGAAAATTTGGTCCTCCGAACTTTCCGGCAAAAATAAAGTCTCCGCTACTAACACGCTCGCTGTCCCAGTCTTACTATACTCTTTCGGTGTCTTAAAATGGGCCCGAAAGGATCTGCGAGATCTCGACATCAGAACCCGTAAGACTATCAACATGAACCGGAGCATGCACCCCAATTCATCAGTCGCCAGATTATACCTCTCCCGGTCGATCGGAGGGAGAGGTTTGCAGAGCTTGGAGCGGCTTCACGATCGTTTAGTCCTGGGTTTAACACACGAAGTTGTCAATTTCACTGCAGATGAGGATGACTTTCTTATGCAAATTGTTCATAAACATGAGAATGCGCATAAGGGGTCGTTCTTATATAAGGCAGCAATATATGCGGCAAGAACCCTTGGTCTTGGAGAAATAAACGCTCTTATGGAACTCCGAAAGGAGGAATTCAAGAGCGCCATCAGGAACGCCGAGGAAAAACTACTCCTAGGCAAACTGATGGACAAGTCTATGCACAGCGTGTTCTTCAAACACGTGCGTGATCATGGCTTGTCCACTCAGCTGACGTTTTCCTTCTTAAAGTCAGCTGGCCTGATGTCCGAGACTGAAGGGTTCATATTTGCTTGCCAAGATGGTGTCATTAACACTCTAGAGTACCGTAGCAAGGTGCTCCAGGTGCAGCTCCCGGACACGACCTGCAGGGCGTGTAAACAACATCCGGAGACGCTTATGCACATTTTGTCAGCATGTCCTGTGCTGGCGAGAGGTGCATACATCCAGCGTCACAATGCTGCCCTGAGAGTACTGTACTACTATCTTCGTCACCGCTACGGTATTGACGTGACACCGGTGCTGCCTTATCTGCCAGGAGATATTCCCCAGGTTGTTGAGAATGACAGTTGCAAAATTTATTGGAACATGCCGTTTGCAACAACTCGGCGGATAGATCACAACAAACCTGATATTGTGCTCTTCGACAAGGCTACTCGTGACATTTATGTCATTGAGTTCTCGGCCCCGGCTGAATACAACATCTCAGCCAAAGAAGAGCACAAAAGACAGATATATCAGGATCTCCTGTTTGAAATTGGCAAACTTTACCCAGGTTACCGTGTCAAGCTCGTCGTCCTGATTGTTGGCGTCCTCGGAGGGATGAAACAGTCTTTTGTATCCTCACTTGCCAGAGTTCCAGCTTGCTCATCAAAAGCCGAATTCTTGGCGGTCAGGATGCAGAAGGCTGTCATACTAGGTTCCCTCCGTCTACTTAGGAAAATGACTTTGGCCTGCTGTGATCACTAACCGCCTTGTTGTGCGGAGTGGTCCAGCAGTAATGGATGGAGCTCAGGCTGGGCCCTCGGAGAATCGGACTCCGGGGACAACCCCCCTGAGCATTTAATAACATAATAATAATAATAATAATAATAATAATAATAATAATAATAATAATAATATATAATATATAATAATAATAATAATAATAATAATAATAATAATAATAATAATAATAATAATAATAATAATAATAATAATAATAATAATAATAATAATAATAATAATATATAATATATAATAATAATAATATATATAAATATATATTTATTTATTTATTAAAAGACGTTTTTTTATATTTAAAATAAAATTCAACTTCTGATATTGTATAAACTAAACTTTCTACACGGAAAAAAGAAAACTCGAAAAATTACAGTACAAAATGTAAAATCGGTACCGTCGTAATCAAAATTAGAAAAATTACAGTTTGAAATAACATTTTTCTAAATTCAATTTTTTAACCCGTTGAGGACACATGGGGTCCAGTGGACCCCAGATGAACTTTGAGGCAAATTTGAATCTAGAAGGAAATTTATAAATAAGACTTAGTGTGCGATCTGTTGTCGGTTGAAATCTACGCAATAAATTGTGATAAGTCACAAATGTCTCCATGCTGTTAGTCTCATTTTAAGCGACTGACCGAAATTCGTAACTTCAAATTTCAGAATAAATATATTTTTTTCAAACTTCATCAAATCTTGATTTTTTTCCTCAAAACAATCGTTTTCCGAATAAAATGGCGTACGATTTTTTTCGATATCGTAAAATTCAAAATTTCTCCGACTTTTTTTATAAAAAATATTCAGTTTTTTTTCTAAACGATTTTTCAGTATTTTTAAATTATTAGAAATTAAAAATAACTATTAAGATATTTAGAGGGACTGTTTTATTAAAGTTTGCTGCCAATCATAAGTCAATACATTACATAGGAAACGAATTAGAAATTTTTTGCTGAGTGGATAATTTTTCGAGTTTTCTTTTTTCCGTGTAGAGTTAAAATTTCATCAACACTTGTTTGAATACATGGCATAGAGTCAATTAAGTTTCCAAATCTTACCAGTTCTCCTTTACCGAGTTTTAAAATACACTGAAAAATTTTTTTGGACCCGGTGTAGTGTAAATGAGCCGGTGTAAAAATTTTTGTGTGAAAATTACACCAAATACTGTGTTAAATTTAGGGGGTGTGAATTTAATATTTTTACACTGTCACCCATGTAAAAAAAAAATTGTCCCAAACGTGGACATCCAAACGTGGACATCCAAACGTGGACATCCAAACGTGACACAATAAAGGACATTTTTCGGACAATTTTTGGACATCATATAAATAATCGGAAATTTTTAAATAGTGCTCCAAGTCAGAATAATGAATCTACATGAGCCTACATGAACCTTAGACCGGTTCAAAAAAATCGACTATTTTTTTTTTTTTCAAAACCCGCAGTGAAATATCTTCCTAGTCATGAAAAAAAAGCCTGTGAAAACGCCCGAGGCAAAAATTTGAAGCTTGAATTAAAGCTGTTGACACTGATTTTGAGCTTAGGTCAAACTGTTCAAGCTGAATTGAACTTAGCATGAAACTGACTGAGCTGAATTGAAACTAAAATCAAACTTTTGAGTCTGATGTAAGCATCAAGGTTCAAACTGATTTGAAACTGAATGAAACCAAAGTATTATTTAGGCTCTCCAGTTTCAAATCAGTATCAACTTTTTAAGCTTTTTTGACACTGAACGTTCTTCTGTACAATAAAACGTGAACCTGAATTGATGCTGACGAAATTGTTTGTTGGAGTCAGTCTGATAAGGTTGAAATTAGACTTATTTTTTATTCGTTTTTTCCAGTCAAAAACCTTTTTTCAACCTGATGAAACCTAATTATTAAAATTAGTTTCATCAGTATTCAAGTAGGATTATTTTTAGAAATTTTTCATTGCATTTTATCATGTACACTTTTTTTATGGAGCTTTTCAGGAGTAGTTATAATAATAGTTAGGGGTGATTATATTAATCATCTTATAAAATTAGAATTGTCCCTGATGTTTGTATTTATTCAAGTTTTTTTACATTTAAAGAATGTATAATATATGAAATGTTATTAATATTAATATATATACAAGGTGCAATTAAATTATTTACTTCAATAGCTTGGACAATATTTGTGTTTGAAGAAGTATAAAAAAAATTAGAGCTTTTAATCATACAATTATTACCATTCACCACATAAAAATTATTTTTTACCATTTGACGAATCACTGCAAAATATTTGAATTTACAATTACAGTTATTTCGATGACATTCACATTTTAAATATTTTACAAAGCAAATTATTTTGCCAATTTTTTCAACATTGTTATCAATATATTTTACCACTGACGTACATGTTTTTACTTCTCTGGTATATTCTTCTGATACGTATAATATATTTTTTTTTTAACAATCTTAAAAATTTACACATATAAACATTGTTTATTGTTATCCTACTATTATTCATAGCATTTATAATGATGTTCGGAATTTCTTGAAGAGTTTTGTAGCAACCTACGCTGTATCCATCATCACATACTTTTTCCGTAATCTTGGATTGTTTTTTTTTATTATTAAAAAAATCTCGAACGTTTTCATTTTCAACAGTTCCCATATATTTGATCATTTTTATTGAATGATTATGACCATTAACAACTTGAGATCCTATGTATCTAGTACCGTGAATTTGAAGCAGTAATTGTCCGTTGTAATCTTCGTAAGCATAGCAATCATGAGCCCAGAGCAGTCCTTGCAGTCTTACACAATTAGGTAAATGCAATAACAGATGAACATTAATGGATGAAAATATTTTTCCATATGATTGCTCAAATTCTCGAACAAATTTATTTAATAAATCGTCAGCTTGATCAATCATAATTCTCGTTACTCTATCAGAACTTAAATAATAAATGGCAGTAATTAAGAGCAAACAATGATTGAAGTATTCAATTTTCATAATGCCTTCAAATACCGGTATGAAATAATAATAGAAAAAATTTTTCATTTCTGAGGCTTTCATTTCTGAGGCAATATAAAAAAACGTGTGTTACACCGTCTCTACACTGAAATTCCACCGGAAATGTAAAAAAGCGTGTGTTACACCGTCTCTACACGGGAATTCCACCGTAAATGTAAAAAAGCGCGTGTTACACCGTCTCTACACTGGAATTCCACCGGAAATGTAAAAAAGCGTGTGTTACACCATCTCTACACTGGAAGTCCCCCGTGAATGAAAAAAAATGTATGTTACACCGTCTCTACACTCAAATTCCACCGGAAATGTAAAAAAGCGTGCGTTACACCGTCTCTACACTAGAACCCCACTGTTAGCAACGAAAATAGGTATTACACCCTACTTACACTGACGATACTCCTAAACTTCTAAATCAGGTATTACACCATATTTATGCTGGAATTTTACTATTTATAAAAAATACCAGAAATACACCATATTTACCCAAAAATCCCACTGTACACTGAGAAAAAAAAGGAACAATGCTGCAATAAGAAATTAATTTGTTGAAAATTTTCAATAACTTTATTTCTGAGTTGAAAGAATAAAAAATTTTCAAACAGTAATTTTCTTGTTGAAAAAAATTTTTGTAGATTTCGAAAATGAATAATTTTGGATAAAAATTCACAAATTTTCTATTATCTAAAATTATTTTTTTCCAATCAAAAAAAACTTTTGATAATTATTTACAAGTGAGGTCCACCATTTTAATTTTCATTTTTTTAAAACGAAATTTTTTTTTTAATTTAAAAAAAAAAGTCAAATAAATTTATAAATTTTTTTGAAAATTTGTTAAAATTGTGGTAAGGTAAAAGCCCCAATAGATGATCGTGTATTTGTATATCTATATTTATGAATATACACGGAGAGAAATGTATAGGACACCAAGAACCTTTGTCAGGAACCTTTCCAGAAATTATGGGAATGGTCCCGACTAGAAATTTTAATGTAAGACCTATTGGGCCCTTGTTGGGTTTCCTAATAGGGACCCCACATGGGGATGTCACGCAAAGTCCTATGCGGCCCTCATTGGGCAATCCCTCTCAGGTCCCAATGGGGAAATCCCCATCAGAGCCCAATCTAAATTTTGAAAGAAAAAATATTATGATTTTCGAAAAGATTAAAAACAATTTAGAACCATATACTCATATTATATTATGATCTCGTTAGTAAATTTAATTTGAATTGAAATGAAATCGTTGATAGAAAAAATCCTTGTCGTGAGTTGGGCTCGAACTTGCGTCCTTTGGGTCCTCAGTCCTTGACGTTACCGCTGGTCCAAGCAGGAGTGCTGATGAGAAAATTTCCTATCTCGTATACATGAACTTTACCGGTTGACTGAGACATTATTCATGTTTATCCACTTTACTGACGTGAAAATAAAATTTTTGTATAAATTAAATAAAAAATTTAAAAATAAAAAAAAAACGACTGAAAAATGTAAAAAAATTGAAAAAATCAAAAATAAAATTCCTTAAAAATGTCCGATTAAATTTGGAATCCCCCTTATACTAACACAAAAATTTTTTTTTTTTAAATTAAAATTTTTTTGAAATGCAAGTTATTTTTTAAAATTTTATTGTATGGATAAAAATTTAATTATGAAAAAGTTCAATTTTTTTTACAATGTAAATTCTTGTGCAAATGTGAATCCTCAAAAGTTGGATATTTTTCAAAAATTGAATTCTTACATACTAACAATACTAATAATAATAATGTTTTCTCACTTTGAGAAAATTTTTCTCTTGAATATTTGATACCCATTTTATATTATTTTAGCGTGCAATTATACATATTAAATGAAAAAAAAAAAGATTCAATATTATATGATCTTCCCATTTGACATATTGATCAATAAAAATATTAATGAAAATTTACTTTTATCGAGATATTTAATTTTTTGGAGCAAGAGAGAAATTTTCTCAAGGTAAGAAAATTTACTTCTACCAAGAACTAAATTTTTTGGAGCAAGAGACTAAATTTTTTCAAAACAACAAGATTTTCTTAACTTAAATAAATTTTCTTGGATCAAGATACTTATTTCTTTAATAAGCAAGAAAATTAATTTTATTGGAATAAGTGAAATTTCTGGTGCCAAAAAAATTTTTTTTTTCGCTCAAGAAAATAATTAGGAAGAAAAATATTTTCTTGGCTTAAGTGAACCTTTTTTTCTGTGGAGTATTTGAATTTAATCTCGAATTGATCCCAAATTAATCTGGAATGACTCCGCTAAAAAAACTTCGGATTCACTCTATACGCGAATCGTTTAATTACTTTACTCCAAAACTCCGAGTAATGGGATTAAATTTTAAGTTGGATTAAGATTTACTTCGAATTCATCCCGATTTTTTAGAATGTATTTTTAATCTCGTAAAATTAAATTTTTTAAAATATAAAGTTATGTAAAATTTGATAAATCTAAATTTTGTAGTTTTTATTTAACAATGTTGGATGAATTTTTTTCCTAATTATTTTCTATACTTAACGGCTAATATTTATTTTTATTTCTAATTAATTTACAATGAATATATGCTAAGAATATAAGCTCACCAGATCTTTGGGTGGTTGATTTTTTATATAAATAAACGATTGTCTAAATTTAAAGATTATTTATTCATGTATCTACTCTCAGGTTGGGTTATTCCAATTGGATCCTACTACGAGCCCAGTTAGGAAAACTCATCGATGCCTTATTTACATTACGTTGGGAAAATCCTCTTAGATCCCACACAGTTCCCACTGGGGAAAATTTAGAAATTTTATTTTTTTTTCCGTTGGGTTATCCCTCTTAGGTCCCACACAGGACCCTATTGGGAAAAACTGAATAGAAATTTTTAATTTTACGTTGGGATTTCCCATTTAGGTCCCACACAGGGCCCTATTAGGAAAAACTGAATGAAGCTACTCATTTTTGCATTGGGATTTCCCATTTAGGTCCCACGCAGGGCCCTATCGGGAAAAACTGAATAAAAATTTTTATTTTTACGTTGGAATTGCCCAATTGGGGGCGAATTAGGCCCTTATAGGGATTTTCCAATTGGGCGTGCCTCTTTGGGACCCAATCAGGTCCAGATGTATACGCTGAGTAATCCCAAAGTAGTTTCTAGTCGGGGTTCCTATAATAAAATGATCATTATAGGCATCAATCCTATACTCATTATGGGAACAATACCCATAGTTTATTGGAAACGTTCCTATACGATAATGGAATAGCTTCTATATGTTATGGGAATGGTTCCTATAATATTATAGGAATGGTTCGTGTAATATTATAGGAATGGTTCCTATAATATTATGGGAATGACGCACATAATAATAGAAAAAAGTTTATTTTCTTAATAATGAAGCAATCACGTTAAAAGTATAAAATAATTATTATATATTTTTTTGCTAATAAATTTTTTTTTGCAAATAAAAATTGATCTTTCACTAGAGTGAAAAAATTTCTTTTTCATTATTTTTATTCACGTGTGTACTTAATCTTAAATTGTTTATTGTAGCTCAGTTATTATTGTATTAAATAATATTGAAAAATATTTTAGCAATTCTAAAGTTTCTTTAATAAAAGGGATATTTTCTCACTATACGGGTGATTCTCTGTAAGGATATTTTTCGCTGTCTCAGGCATTTTTTTATTGGAAAAATTGTTATTTTGTTACAAAAAAAATTTGTTACGAAAGTAAATAAACATTTCTATTTGGAGCATTGACAACTAAAATGAAACAAATTTTGGTTTTTTTGCTATAAATTCGTAAACCATCGAAATAACAGTCCCCTGGGTTATACCATTGTTATGTCCGAATTAATTATAATTAAATAATTATTGGTAGAGTGGGCCTTGAGGAGGCTCGGACACGCTTTTAGATAGATTTTCTCTTGTAGATAAACTACAAGAGTTTTATTTTTAATGTGGATTTCGAACGCCTCCCGGTATCCAGGAGTTCCAAACGGCGAATTTAAAGAGAAGTCGATTACAGGAACCGAACTTACCTTCGTCCCTTATGAATTCAATTGTTGATTTAAATTTGAGTGTTGATCGGTAGATCCTGGATTGGTTTCTCTTCCTTCTCTCGTGGTTGAGATCGATGTAATGAAAGAGGTTCAGGAACTAATCTTAGAAATGATGGGTTCCACGATATTCGGAGTTTTACTGTTTATTCAAAATTTTAGCCCTACGGGCGAGACGCACTCAATGCACAATATTTCACTTAATAACTATTTACTTATAACTATATTTAGTGATTTAGAATGTTTAATTATGAGTTCGTGAACAGAGTAACGACTCTGGCGAATACTTAGATCCACCCTCAATTAAATAACAGATCGAAAAGTTGGAATTTAGAGAAAGATATCACTACGGACAACGGGGCCCTCGATCCTGCTCGAAGAGCACACTGGCGCGATTCGTAGACGATATAATTTAAAGAATCAAATAGGACAATAGTGAATTTAGAAGTTTGTATAAGCGACCTAGTGCTTTATACTGCCTCGTACGTAACGCGGTACGGGGACACACACGGGTTCTACGAGGATACCTTCCCTCGTATTCTTTGATAAAAGATTGAACGCGCGTGCCGCGTTGCTTAGGGTTTTTAAGCACTCGGGTCGCGACTTTTGGGAGGGAATTGAATTTTGTTATTGGTCTAAAATTGCAAGTTTGACAGAACGTGGGCATGGTGTGCTCAAGGCGTGATCGAGGTGTTGTCCGATTGTCCTTCAAAGTGCAAGCGCTGCACTTTTCGTCGTGAGGCAGAGACCCCGAGTATTATATGAGGCGACGCCGGATATAATACCATTCCCAAAATTAAAACTTTAAGATAAAATTTTAAGTTATTCGTCCATAATATATAATTTGATCCATAATGTTTATGAACTTAATTAGTTAACTAACAATCTTCTTCAATGAAGAGTACCGAAAATTAATTTGTTTCATTAAATTCATTAAACGAAAGTTTGTCCCAGGCATTTTAAGAACAGTCCCCTGCCAGAAGTTCAAAACCAAAAAAAAAAATCCAGCGTGTTATTTTACCTTTTGTAAGGTTTATAAGGATCTAACTAGCCTTAAGTTAATAACCATAGAGCTGTTAACGCTTTATCGCCATTTTATTTAGTGTCAAAGCACCGTTTATGCTGGAAATATGTATCTGGGCCACTTAAAAACTCAGTCCCCTGGCAACTATTTTTATTTATAATTTATTTATAAAATTGGATCCATAAGTCTTACTATTATTCTAATTAATGTCAACATTCATGGAGAACTTGAAAAGTTGAATGAGGTAGTTTTTTCGTAATCCTAACAAGTAAAAAGTTATTAAGCTTTAAATACTCGCAATAAAAGAAAATTTAATCAAATATAATTTTAGAATCCATGTTGTATCACATTTTCTGTTTCCAAGTATTTGATTATGTAATTTATATTTTTTTCTTAAAAACATAGTATACAGTCTGATATCGGTAATTCAGTCTGGACCACTGACAACAAATGACAATTTAATATATCGGTTTGGTTATTTGAACCACATGTAAAATGCACTGAAGGAGATTACCAGACTTTGTAAATACTCTAACCACTGCTTAAAAAAATTGAACTAGATAATTTACTTTTGGCACTTTCTTGCGGCCTACATGAAAATATATAATAAATTAAATTTGTTGTTGACAATTACTTTTTTACCCTAACCCAGCTGCATTTTAATAATTATGTCTTATGTCATATAAACTAAAATAAGAAATAACCAAAAAATTAAATCAGTCTCAAAGATTATATTGGTTGTATGTTTATTAGCTATTTCTTTATAGTCAAGCTTATTTACTTAAATATGTGATGATATAATCTTAAAAAGTGCGCTGTGAGTACGTAAGCATACTTAAATTAGCTCCGTCTTTAAATTAATATTTAAAAAAACTACTAATAGTAATAATTCTTGTTTTTGTTTTATTAAAGACATAAAATTGTGCTTAATATTCTGAAATATAAAAATTAGTAATTCAACATTGTGTAAGGTTTAAAGTGTTTTGTAAAAGTTTCGTACCTAATGATTTTCAAAATTTAGGTTAGACATTGTCGGCTTGTTTAGTGCTTGGCGCAGGTTGTAGGCGCATCTTATATTAGTATTGAAAGTGGGTGATCGGTTAGTGTTGTGCCTGAGATGTAAACTTATATATATATGACTCTACACAGCTGAAGTGACTCACCTGTATTTATCTATGACTCATTGTGTTTATAATAAGCGAAACATCGTTCTTACGTATGACTATGTACAATCTTCTATTAAGTCATTCCAAATACTTATACGAACAACCTTGTCAAATTCATATTTTGAATAATTTACTATGCCATTAGCCTCAGATATTTGTGCGGTATGCAGAAGATCGGGGAAATCTTTGTTTTCCTGTATAACTTGTCAGCAATTTTATCACGCAAGTTGTCTACGAGAGTATGTATTAAAATTGTCACCCAATAATTGTTGTGCAAGGTCATTACAATCTAGTCTCATAAACACAAGGAGTCGATCCGGCTCAATAAAATCATCAAATTCTCATCCAGTGGCATTCTCTAGCTCCAAAACAAAGTTAGCGTCTCTGACAGGTATTATATCAAAAAACTCTGCATCCAAGAAGCCAGTAGGACATTCAACATCTAGGCATTCATCAACATCAAGCATAAAGTCGGCGGTTACGTCTCCCGTCACTCCAATTTCACCACTCGTGCCCTGGCCACCAATTTCTGATTCAGTCTTTGAACAACAAGACACTAGCAGTATGTCACAGATGACTGAAATGCCGCAAACAGGGGAGATTACTCCTGTCGATAAAACACCTGAGGAAACTGTTGCATTTCCAGAACATTGGGAGACTAAGAGTCTAGATGAAAAGCTGACTTCCTTCATGGAAGTTTTTTTGAAATCTACTGGTTCAATGACTCAGAAGATTGATAATCTTAGTACTCGACTCGACATATTACAAGGTAATGTTGCAGTAAATACAGTAAGCATTAAAGAATTAAATGAAGATTTTACTGCATTTAAAAACACAACGCGGGAAAACACGAAATCTATAAATGCTGAATTAACAAAGTTAAAAAATGCAGTGAGTGTTGGATCCCATGCTACATCACCTTCAGCATCTGAACTGGTTGTCTCGGGTATTCCAGAAGTTATTGCTACCAAATTATCACCAGATGAAGTTACGATGTGTGTGTTTGATAGCCTTAAAGTGTCAAATCTAAAGAGTGATATCTTAACAGTGCGTAAATTAGAGAAAAAACGACAACAAAACAACAGTGGAAATAAACAAAAAGCTACCTATACCCACTCGTATATTCTTAAATTAAAATCACCCCAAGTATGTGATCATATTTTGAGTGAAAAAAGAAAAACAAAGAATCTACGGATTGAAAATGTATTTGAAACCCATGTCAGCAGTTCAATGAAAGGTTTTATTTATATAAATGAGTTTCTAAACCCAGATACTTATAAACTTTTACTAAAAACGAAAACTAGAATTAAAGAATTGAATTATAAGTTTGTATGGACACGTCATGGTATTATTTATGTAAGAAAGGATGAAAGCTCTGAAAAAATTATTGTAAACACTGATTTTGATTTAGATAGATTAATTTAACGTACAGTAGATTTAACTAAGATAATTAATACTAATATATTGTCAATTTTAAGTTTAAATATAAATAGTTTGGTAGGTCATGTATCGCAATTATTAGATCTAGTCTCAGATGTTAAGCCACATATTATTGTATTAGTTGAAACATGGCTAAAACCAAATATTGATAACAGCATTTTTGGAATCGATGGATATGAAGTTTTCAGGAGAGATCGTAACTTAATACACAAAGATTCTGGCCGTTTTATGCAGGGAGGTGGAGTAGCATGTCTTATACACAAATCACTTAAAGCGAAAGTCCTGCACATATCCGCCTCAGACGATATTAATACACCAGAATTTATAATACTAGACGTTATCTTACAAACTGGCTCACATCTTCTACTCTCTTGTGTATATCGAAGACCAAATGGTCATACTCTTTTTAATTTTATCAATATCTACTCTAAACTATCTCCTAATTTCCAAAACTCAGTAATTGCAGGTGACTTAAATTGTAATTTATTAGATTCAAATTGGAGTTCAATTCAATCACTTAAAAACATTTATTAATGAATCAGCTCTTTTCTGTGTACCTTTTGAAACCACCCATCATACGAATTATTGCGACTCCTGGTTAGATGTAATATTACTCGATAATAAATCCAAGCTAGGTAAATTCTTTAAATCGGATGCCCCATTCATTGCAGGTCATGATTACCTATACTGTGAATATCTCTTAACCTCTCCGCGACCCGCAGAAAAAACTATAACTTATCGCAACTTCAAAAACTGTGACCATACTGCACTCTCAACTACTTTAATGAATGTATTGTCTATTAGTGACGATGCTGTTAGAAACTCTGACCCAAATGAGCTACTTGACTATTTTCTAAAACATGTTATTGAAACGCTTGATATTTATGCACCCCTAGTTACAAGAAAAATAATGAGAAGCTCAAATACTTGGGTTACAACTGAACTGAAAAATAATTGTAGAGAGCGCGATGCATTATATAAACGGGCAAAAAGGACTGGTGATCAAAATTTATTAAAGCTATATAAGTTAAAGAGAAAGCAGCTAAAAATCAAATTAAATACAGCTCGAGAAAATTATTTAAAATATGAACTTACTAATCTACCATGTGGTCAATCTATCTGGAGTAAATTAAAGCGTCTAGGGTTATTAAAATCAAACCCATCCTCATCGCTACATTATTTTGATCCACCTGTTCTAAACGAGTTCTATGCTGATATAGTAAGAAAACATGCCTCCTGTGATTCACTATTCCTAAATTCACTGGCACAGCATTATTCTAGCAAAGTAAACTGCATATTTAACTGGAGTCAGATTGACATTGTTGATGTTACAAAAGCTTTACAGCTAACATTGCAAAAATCAAAAGGTAGGAGTCCTGATGAATTGAGTTTAGGGTGGTTGAAAGATCATTTACCGCAAATAACCTTATTTCTCACGTCTTTATTTAATAGATCCTTAGTTACAGGTATCTTTCCCGATATGTGGAAAATGGTCTTTATAATTCCACTAAACAAAACTACACCACCTAAATCGCCATCAGATACTCGACCAATTGCAAATTTATCACATCTTAGTAAAGTATTTGAAAGAATTGTAGCAAATCAATTGGTAGCATATCTAGAAGACAATAACCTATTAGATAAATATCAATCTGGCTTCAGAAAGCATCACAGTACTCAGACAGCTCTCTTAAAGTTAACCGACGACATACGAATGGCTATGGACAAAGGGAACTTGACCATGTTAGTTGCTTTTGATCTTAGCAAAGCATTCGATTATGTCGATCCTAAAGTCATCCTGATTGCGATGGTGGAACTGGGTTTTTCTATGGATACCATAACGTGGTTTTACTCCTATCTCTCGAAACGATCACAATCGATTGTAGATGACTGAAGTGTACCAGTTGAGTTTCTGGAAATATCGTCTGGAGTGCCGCAAGGATCTGTGTTGGGACCTATCTTATTTCTTATTGTCATAAATCTAGTAGTAAAAAAGATAAAGCATTGTCATTACGGCTTATTTGCCGATGACAAATATATTTATCGCCAGTTCACTCCCTCCACATTGGATGAAACGGTCAGACTAGTTACTATTGATGCACAAGAAATTGCAAATTGGGCAAAAGAGCATGGCCTAAAGTTAAATTTAAATAAAACGGTTGCAATAATATTAGGTTCTACTGGTAAACTGAGGTTATTAAATACCGCTTCTCTTCCGCCTATTGTTATTGATGGCATCGCATTACCTTATGTAACTACTATTAAATGTTTGGGTCTCACTGTTAGTAATAATCTGTCCTGGAAAAGTCATGTCTCAAATACTATAAAGAAAGTAAATTCGGCGCTTTATAGCCTTAAAGTTAGGAAAAATATTTTTACTCAAGATGTTCCTAAATTATTAGTATCAACTACTGTATTACCTATTATTGACTATTGTTCTGCTGTCTTAGTTGACTCTACTGCAGACAATGATTTAAAATTACAACGAGCAGTAAATAGCACAATTCGTTTTATTTTCAACTTAAGACGTGATGATCATATTACGCCCTATCGGCGTAAACTAAACTGTCTATCAATAAAATCAAGACGAACTTACTTTCTAGCAACCTATTTCTATAAATTATTACGAGTTAAAAAACCAAGCTATTTAAGAGAATTATTCGTAGAAGATGTATTTCGACGTTCCCAGAGACTTGCAAATAAAACAAATAATGTAAACTTTGTGATACCACCTTTTACTTCGTCCTACTATGAAAATTCATTCGTTGTAACCATTATACGTCTCTGGCAAAATCTGCCGTTAAATATTATAAATTCATGTAGCCTTGAAGTTTTCAAATCAACTTTATTCGATTACTTGTTAGAATCCGATTTTGATTAACTTTTAAGATGATGAGTCTCTTTTACTAGTTAACTTATCTTAAACACATCGAAATTGCTATGATCAGTTTACAAGCAAGCATATATACATACAAAAAACTTTCTTTATATATGAGTTTCTTAGTTAAATCTATTAAAACTCGATCTATTATAATTCGATTATAAATTGTCTTATAAAAATTTCATTGTTATAAATTCTTAAGAAATCTGTAAAACCATAGTTATTATTATTATTATCAAATATAGATATAGTACTCACAGTGCATTATTATGTTACCACAATGTATCAACTATTTTTATAAAAAATCATTGTAGTATTAAAGCTTGCCATATGGCAATTAGCCTTGGCATAATAAATAAATAAATAAATAAATAAATGACTCCTGAGATCAGGCAGTTTTACGCACGAACTCGACCTGTTTATTTATTTTTTTTTTTCAATGATTAAATTTAAAAATAAAAGAATTAATTCACGAAGGACTTCTATTTACGTACTCCTGCAAAGTTTCATGATTTTTCATTCGGTCAAAAAGCGTTCCAGCATCATGTTCAAAATTTAAATATTCACCTGTCCTACATGTTCTTAAATAAAAAAATTAAATTCAGTATACATCCAGAAGTACTAGCTTGCTCTTGATTTCGATTCCGTAATGGAATTCAAGTTCAATTTTAAAAAGTCACTGCTCATAGGAAAAAATATACAAATTGTAATGAGAGAAATTTTGAAGAGAAATTTTAGAGAGTATTCAAAGCTCAATAACTTTTTACTCGTTAAGATTACGAAGAAACTACTTTAATACTTTTTTGTAGAGAATTAAATTTTCTACAAGAATAATTGACGAAAAAAAAACTACGAAAAAAATTTTTTTCGTAGTTTTACCAGATGAAAACGTAAATAAAATTTTTTTACGTGTTATTTAAATGGGAAAATAAAAATTCATTGAGCTTTATGAAGCATTGAGATATCAAGCTGCGCTTTGAAGGCAATTTTTTTATACCTTAGAGAAGCTTTTAAGATGATAGGCAAAAAACATTTTCTCAATTGATTGACTATAAAAGTTTATAATTTTATAGGAAAACATGAGGTTTATAAATCTTCCCAGAGAAAAAAAATTGATTTACGTACAATTAAATTTTGATTTTTGAGTCCACGGAAATCTAAAGAGATGTAACTTATAATGCAAATGTATAGTTTTAGATGTAATTAGATTAACGGAGATTAAAAAGAGGGCCCGTTAGATAAACGTAGATGTAAAAAAAATTTTCCCAGGTTTTTACTGTAGCCAAAAGAATACATAGGAAATTTATTTTTCTCTACTAACTCTGGAATTTTTGAAATGTAGAAACCCATTAAACAAATTTTCTTTTCATTTTTAAACTTTCTGCCTCAGAACTTGAACGTTTTTGACCTTTGGATACGTAAATCGATAATTCGAAAAAAAAATTATAAAATTAAGCCTATTTTAGAAAATTATGAAATTTGACCACCAAAACGTCCAAACGTTCAATTTCGAATGAAAAAAATTATTGAAAGGAAATTTAATTGATCAGTGAATTACTACATTTCAAACAATACTAAGTTTATTAAACAAAAAACTTTTATTATATGTCTTTGTGACATTAAGAACGCATCGTAATATTAACGTATAGATCACAACGATTAATTATTAAAATAATAGCAAACTATCCAGTTATAAAATATTATATATAAATAGATAAATTATTTGTAAATAATTGTTGAAAAATTAGACAAAAAAATTAAAAAATCCCTTACTTGAATAAATTAAAACATAAAGAAAAAAAATTGATGGAAAATAATAGTTGTTTTCAGTAATATGGTACTCAAATAATTTACGAAATCTTTTTTTTTTTGTACTTAAAACGTTATTTCAAAAAGCTAAATTAAAAAATCTAAATCTGATTATAAAACACAACTCATTTTAGAATCTATTTTCAGAAATTTGCAAGTTACTTCAAAGGGGTCGTACTTTTGATATGAATAATACAGATAATAACTTGATAAACATAAGAGGATGGATATCTGATTTATTAAAAAACGACCGCCGCCCAACACTGACCGAAGAACAGAAAAAAATAAGGAATGAAAAAGCGACGAGAGCAGAAAAAAAATGAACGAAAAAATGGTGACAACGTCAATAATAATAATAATAATAATAATAATAATAATAATAATAATAATAATAATAATAATAATAATAATAATAATAATAATAATAATAATAATAATAATAATAATAATAATAATAATGATAATGACAGTAAGTTTAAAAAAATTTATCTTTAAACAATTATTTAATAGTTTATTAAATAATATTAATATTATTTATTTAATAGCTTATTTGTGCTCAATTATATTTATTACATTGTTTTTTTTTTTTTCATGTTAAATATGAATTAAATTTTTAATAAAAGTTATAGACACCACATCTAAGGAATTTTGCATATTTTTTTCATAACTCTATATTTCAGATAAAAAACGGACTTAATTTACGCCGAAATTTCATCAAAAGAGAATCTGTTAATTTACACAAAATTACAATTAGGATTAATTATTAATAACTGATTGTATAATAATTTTTTAATGATATACATATTCCTTAATTTCAATAAAAGCTGAAACACTAGTGATTAAAATAGAATATTATACACAGAAAAAAAAAATTAACTTGAATCAAGAAAATAATTTTGAAAAACTTGATCGTCTTGATTAAGGAAGTAAAATTCTTAAACTAAAAAATTTATTTGAGTAAATTTTGATTGATTCAAAAATTTTTCTCTCAATTCAAGTTAATTTTGTTCTCAGTGTAGATTTCTTAAAATAAATTAAGGTATGATTATAGGGTGAAAATGTATTTAAAACAAAAACGCTGAAATGCGGACATTAGATAGGATTTTATGTTTAAATTTCCACTTAACATAGAAATTAGGTTTTTGAGAATCTTCGGTTATGCACAAAAAAATATAGACAGCTCCATCAGAAATTTCTAATTTTTTAATTTAAGAAACTTTACTCGTTTGTATTTTTAAAAAAATTGCTTCTAGTTACGATAATTACTGAAAAAATCAAGAACGAAAATCGTCAAAATTAAAAAATTTCTTATCCCAAGATGAATAATGACGAAGGTATCAAATTTTTTGTATATTCCTAAACGCGCTTTATGTAGTTTTAGCACATTAAAATTCAATGAGTTACAACTGTTAATAGCGCATTTAGGGATGTACATTATTATTTTAATACAGAAAGCACTCCAAAAAATTTTTTAAATTATGAAAGTTGAAAGTTTTATAAAGATTATTATTTTCTTCTTCTATTTCCTCGCGGCTATGAATTTTTTGTAAAAATGGAACAATTATATCGTGAATTATTTCCATTTGTACACGGCAATTATGTGGTGCATGATAATGCATTGTTTATTCCAAAATTTTTCTAAAATAGGCAAAAATAACGTTTCATATAAAAATTTTTAACTTCACCAAATGAGAGTACTTTATCCTGGTTAAAAATATGAATTGAAAAGAATTGAGTCCACGTAAATGTATATCTAAATGTACATTTTGTAAATATACAGTTTTCATTAAGAGTACACTTTTTCCATTTCTTTTAATCAATTTTTGACCAGGGTGGATACACTGTCAACTCATTTTGAATACTCCGTGGAGACACTAAGTGTCTACAGTAAGGGTGACGCAAAAAACCGACTATTTTTTTAGTCTCGAGTAAAAATGTTAGTTTTTGATGTCTTAAGAGCCCTCTCAAAAGAATAGCTTAAAAAATTTTTAATAGGTTGCTCCACATTTTTAAATTTCAAAAATCGAAATTTTTTTTTAATTTTTTCGTTACTTCATAATTTTAGACCAAAAAAATATGTTCCTGAAAGTTTCAATTCAACATTTAAATTTTGAAAGGTCGCTCATAATTTTTTTTTAAATTTCAGAGACAAAAAATCCTAATCCAATTAAATAATCACTAATAAATTAAAAAAATATAATGAGCGACCTTTTAAAATTCACATTTAGAACTGAAGCTTTCAGAAAAACCTTTTTTGGTTTATAAATTATGACGTAACGAGAAAAATTAAAAAAAAAATTCGATTTTGACGGTTTTGAAATTTAAAAAAATTTCAGTGACCTCTTAAAATTTT
>NC_058162.1:15887713-15999388 GCF_020080835.1 Cotesia glomerata
CCAACTGAAATATATAATAGGATTGCTCGAAGGTCAGTTTTACATCAAATTGAAAATAGCCATAATTTATAGCTAAATTTGTCATTAAAGACAAATTTGGGAACTGGGGAAATAAAGGATAAAGGGGGGAGGAGGGACCTTACTCAGTAGGAATTTTTCGGTAACCGAAAAAATAATTCAGACAGCCCAGACTGGGACTCGAACCCGGATCATTTGGTTACGCGCCAAAGGCTCTACCAGTTAAGCTATCCGAGACATTGTCCGTAACTACCATTCCGTCACCTAATGATTTGATGTAATATTATTGAAAATATTTTAATCAAATAATATTGATATTCTTACATAACAATCATTTTATTACAGATATCCAAATGAAGCTCTATTGACACCTTATCCATCAGTTGCGAGACTTTTACGAAATATTCGTCGTCAAATTACTTTTCCGGTCATTAATACTTTAGGAGAGCTAATTCAAGCATTATACAGTCAACTTCTGTCGCATTTTCGGTATTATAGCGATCAACAGTCTCTCCAATTTTTTAATTTTGCAGACAATGCGGTGATTATATGTGCACCATGGTTGATATCCACTTTGAACAGTGAAACAATTTATGTTACATCAACATCTAGATCTGCGGTGAATGTTAATGGTGTACGTCTGCTAACAACTGTCTCAGTTAATTACATCAATCATGTAAGTTAATATGAAAAAAATTTAGTATATGAATTTTAAAATTATTTTTTTTAAAGAAATTCCCTGGCGGTTTCGGCGACACGGTGAAAGCACGGTCGAATGACGGTTGTTTTACGGTCGTTTCACCGTATAAAGTTCGTTCTTACCGAGCGATCTGTCAGTCAACATCGGATACCGTTGTGAACGATATCTACTATAAATTTATTGAATATTTACGGTGCATACGCAAGTGAATCTACGACGTTATGACCGACACTGTACGCTCAACATACTGTCGAAATACGATAATTTTACGCTACTGTCACGGACAATAAAATAAAAAAAAATATTTCGAGCAGACCGGGGCTCGAACCCGGCTTATCTAGTTGCGCGCCCGAGACTTTACCAGTTTGGCTATCTGAGACATTGCTTGAAACGATAATATCAGTCACCTCATAAAGTGTCAAAACCAAATTATTTTTTTCCATTGTACAGATAAAAATAGCTTAAATAAATTTATATTTTTTCCATGACTTCAAAATAATAATCGTAATAAATGATTCAAATTTTTGATGATTACGAAAATCTTGATTTCGAAATTACGGTGAAATTATTAACTGTATAAAAAAAGATCTGAAAAAGAAATTGTTAAAAAAAAATATCTCATAATAATTTTTCTTGATAACAAACCATTTTTCCGTAATTTTGAAATTAAAGTTTTCGTCTCTAAAAAAAATAATAAAACTCAAATCTTTAATAATGGATTCTAATTTTGGAATTACGGTGAAAATATTAGACGTGCAGAAAATATTTCAAGTTAAGTTGAAAATAAATTATAATTTATTAATTAATTAATTGTTGAATAAAATATCAAACGATTGAAAAAAAAAAACAATATTATTATATTTTTCATAAACAAAAATTATTATGGTTTTTCATTTAAGACTATGAAAAAAATACAACACTTGTTCCTGACTTACCGACATTATACGCTCGTTTCACTTACAGACTACTGTGCATCCACCACCGAGTTACGGTTTTTTGACAATTTATATGTTTTCAAATGACTGTTAAATGACAGACGATCGATCGATGATCTAAGATTTTTATTCAGATAAAAAATTGGAGAAGTCAAGTAAAAATTTGGTTTTTCCAAGAGTGAAGTATGATAACTATACAGAATAAAAATCATAAAGTAAGAGTGAAAAACTTTCACAATGATACTCGTCGTTCACTGTCAAACGATGGCCGTTCGGTAGTCAAGTGACGGTCATTCGACGATCATTTGTCGACACTGTGATTTCACGGTACATTCACCGTCGTTTCACGATCATTTTATCGTGACCACGAATCTGCCAGGGTTGTTAATCAAAATGTTCATGTTTCAGGTATTTCCGGTTGCGTTTGTTGTTTGGAGCAGACGAGATGATCAAATTTGTTCGAATTTCAGTGACACTTTGCGACAACTATTTCAAGGCAATGCACCAAGAACAATTTATACTGACTTTGATTTGTTACCTTACCTGCGGTGCACTTTTCAAGGAAGCCAACTTATTGGGACTTATGAAAGTTATTGCCGTGTAAGAATTTATTAACATGTACTTTTAAATTCTTATACAACTTAAAGTTAATTAATTAAAATTTTGGATTCATTTCAGATTTTGTACCAAAGAGCTCTGGAGTTAGATGTAGAGACTCACTTGAATGATCATGACAATTTTTTGAGAAATTGTATGAATTTAATTCTATTGCCGGCTGATGTAGCAAATGGAATGTTTAACAACATGATTACAAACTTGAATGCGCCCGAGCTCAATGATTTTATTAATTATTTACAGAATGAGTGGATTGAAAATGAAAACTTTGTAAGCTTTTATGAGGATTTTGCCCCACTTAATAATGTTTCTATATTGATTTCAAATGTAATCAGCCATCGCTTCGAGGAGCATTCATCTCCAAAAGAGTTTATTCGTAAGTATACAGCTTACTACTGTTATCGACAACCTGACGATCTTGGTTATCATAGTTGTAGCAGGTTGTTTCGTAATTTATTCGGTCATGTAAATTTTTATATTTTATTCATTAAGTACTCTTTAAGGTTTATTAGTAAATTGGTTAATTTGTAAATTAGTATGTTCGTTTTTTTTTTTTTTTTAAATAAATAAATAAATAGATGCTTATAAAACGTTAAAATAATTTTTTCAAATATTTTTTAGTAGAGTTATAGCTAATTTATTGGTTCTTTTTAATTCTAAGTGATTATTACTTTACAGAACAAATAATTTGGTTTTTCTATGCTGCAAAAGATGATTCGACACGTCTTGCAGCTAATAGAGCAGCGTTCGTTACAAGATTCCCATTGTCAACCGGCTATTGTCTTAAGAGGGACTTGATGAGAATCCAGTGGACAAGCCTTAGGAATAGGAGAATTGATGGCACAGTTTTTCTGGAGCGAATGTTGGCTATACACGAATCCCATTACAATGACATGATGCATATTTTCACTGTAATGATCGATGAACAATTGGTAATAAATGGTAAGAAATGAAGATAATTATTAATAATATTCACACAGAAAGATAAATTTCTTGACTGGAGAACAAAATTCTTGACTCAAAAAAATTTTCGGATGCCTGAAGGAAGACCGAAGTTGTGTGTGCCGAAGTAAAAATTTTTCTTGAAATTCTATTCTTGGTGGAAGTAATTTTTTCTTAATTCAAATTATCATAAATACTTGATACAAAAAATTTTTATATTAAATTAACATTTTTAGATACTTTAGGGAAGCAGCGCCACTTACTTCAGCTGAGAAAAAATTTTTTTACCTTGAGAAAATTTTTCTCTTGAATATTTGATATCCATTTTATATTATTTTAGCGTGCAATTATACATATTGAATGAAAAAAAATGATTCAATATTATTTGATCTTCTCATTTGACATTTTCATCAATAAAAATATTAATGAAAATTTACTTCTATCGAGATATTTAATTTTTTGGAGCAAGAGAGAAATTCTCTTAAGACAAGAAGATTTTCTTAACTTAAATAAATTTTCTTGGATCAAGATACGTATTTCTTAAAGCAAGAGAATTAATTTTGTTGGAATGAGTGAAATTTTTTGTGTCAATTTCAAAAAAAATTTTTTTTTTCGCTCAAGAAAATAATTAGGAAGAAAAATATTTTCTTGGGTCAAGTGAACTTTTTTTTCTGTGCACGAAAAATACTGAATTTTATTTTTTATTAAATGGAATTTTTGTTTTCAGGATTACATATTCATCAGTTACGTGCTGGGGTTGCTGGCAATCAACGTAATCAGCAATAAGTTATAATGTGTGACATATGTTTCAGTAACAGAGTAAATATGATATGTCATCCATGCTTGCATGTTCAAATGTGCTCTCAGTATGCAAGACAGATACGCCAAGCAAAACCAGCCAATGGACCTCTCTTATGTCCATTTTGTAATTCACAAGCAGAGTTTCATGAAGCTAGATTACGCAACGATTTAGACGCTGATGGATTTCCATTAATGATTTGTGAACTGTGCAACACCCACCGTGTAAACATCATTTGCACAAATTGTTTTGCTCTCAGAATTTGCAATAATTGTCTCGTAATTCGGCGAGAAGAAAATGATGTTATTGGTAACATTTGTCCAACTTGTGAGGAAGAGGCTGAACTGCGACGGGGCTTTTTCTCATAAATGATAGGAAGAATAATGTTTATTGCATATTAAGATATAACTTTAAAGGTGTAAACGTTTTTATCGTCTGTTTTGGAAATTTTTATTCTTATACTGAAATAGATTAAGCATGTTTTTATTACTTCTGTTTTATTCTTTTTAAAATTTTGATTTGAAAAAAAAAACACGCTATTTAAGCGTATATTGATGCTGTCTATTGAAAGACTTACTCTTAATTACTAATTTGTTCATCACGTTTTATGTTTCTTCAATTATGTTCATTTTAATTATTTAATATTGTCATTTGTTCAAAATACTAATAAAAAGATTAAATAAAAAAAAAAAAAATTTAATTGATAAAAATAACAACAATCACAAACGTATTTTTTTTATTATTATTATTTTTAAAAATTAATTTTTATTATTATTTTTAAAAATTAATTTTTATTATTATTAATATTATTATTAACAAACCAACCCCAATCCATTTCAAAGAATAATAGTAATAACTATTATTGTAGTTATTTTTTGGAAAAAATTCTTTATTAATTATTAATATATTTTAAATTATGAGACTAAAAGCTCAGCTAAATAGTTTTAATCGTAATTTCTGATTTCTGTTTTGAAAGTAGGGTGGATACAAAAATAGACATACCGATTGAACTTGACAATATAGGTCGCAGAATTTTTCGCTGGTAAGAACGAGACTATATCTAGTTAGTTACCATGAACTTTCAGAACTTTCGAACAATTTATCATTCGTATAGATCGCTCTTTGACTAGTGTTGTTTCGACTAGATTTCATTAATAAATTTTCGCCTGTTTCATTTTATTCTTTTGTCTATAATTAATTTTAAATATTGTTAACTTCGAATAGTTTTCATTTCGGATATTTATGACTTTGTAGATTTTGTATTTTCGAATGAAAATAATTTGAGTGGAGTTTCTGGCACCCCGTGCTTCTAGCCTTTACGCCAACTAGTGGCAAGTATCCAAAACAGTTGGGATCATGTATTTAACGTAAACATATGTGATTTATTTTTTAATAATTATAAATAAAATATATTGAATTTTTTTAAACAATGCCAGCTTCGAGAAAAAATTGTTGTATTCTTGGATGTAATAATACATCACGCCGAGAACGTGGATTCAGTGTGGAAGTGAAATTTTATAAATTTCCTGAGAGCGTGTTAGGAGCCTCATGGAAAATATTAAAACGTAAACAGTGGATGAATGCAGTGAAAAATTACGTGTAAGTACAATATTAATTAAAATTTATAAAAACGAACTGCATCATTCAGTAAAATTATAACATTTAAATACGACGTATGGAAAAATTGATCATTTAATTGATGAAATTCCAAATATTCGTGCCATTTATCTTATAGTTATGACTTAACCTTTTAATAATTGCACGCCTCATAGCGCGAAGCGCGTGAGGTTGTGCTTTATACTCGACTCGTCAAGTTCAAGCAATTTTGTGATCTTTTAATGCCTCTATCACAACCATATTACACTTATTCAATAATATAAATAGACGTACACCGAAAAACACTTAAATTAAACCATCTTTTACTTTCTAAAATCATTTCATGTTGCTATTTTGAAAAAAAAAAACGTTTTGAAAAAAATTTTACGTGGACGTCCGGATGTCACCCCATTTTGGATGTACCAACGATTACTCCCGAACAAATTGATATTTCAAGACCGGACCTTTTTTATTAGTTTAAGAATTCGATGAACTGGGTCCGTATTTCATATCAGTGGCCTAGCTTATGTATTTTTTTTAAATTGAATTTTTATTAAAATTCACGGATACAACCGTACAAAGCCAAACGAACTTTTCTTATTTGTCACGTGAAAACTTTGGCGCCACTTGATCAAGCTAGATTTTTTTAGACTGCGTGCGCATATGACAAGAAAAAAGGGCGCCGATATTTAAAAAAATCAAAAATACTCTGTAAGAAATTACTTAATTATAATTTTTTTTTTTTAATTAATTATACAATTAATTTTTTTCTTAAAAAATGATTGAGCGTTATGAGGCGTGCACTTTTGGACTTTCCAAACTTTTTTTTATTTTGATTTCAGAGAAAATCCAAAAGACTGGGTACCAAATAAATATACGAGAATTTGTAGTACCCATTTTGTAAATAATGAAAAATTAGAGCATCCTTTACACCCATCTTATGTTCCTTCGATTTTTCCTGGACGTGAAAATGTAAAAAGAAATATTCAATCCTTGGAACGTTTTCAACGAGTCAGGAATCGTGAAATAAACACAATCCACATCAATAAATATATTGTGAGTGAAAAAAAAAAAGAAATAACATAAACATTGAAAATACGATAGACACAGTAATGGAGCAAGGTAATGAAGAACATGCAAGTAGTGTTGAAGAGCATCCGATTGATATTCATGTTGAAACTGTTACGGTGAAGCCTGTGCAACGGAGCATAAGTTGTCAAACAGAGATAGTCACAGATGGATCTTATGAAGATTTGGCATATTTTTTTTGCAATCTTAACTATTTTAACAATTTAAACACGGCTGCAGTACAGGTAAATATTCCAATAAAAAAAACAAAAAATACAATTTGTGAAGCTAAAATACCAATTATAAAAAATGTTAAAGATTCGAGTTGTGATCCAATAAATATAGACCTTAGTAAATCTTGTCAAGGTTTTCATGGACTCTCTTCAATTACTACCGATGAAGCAATGAGCAGTTTAACAGGTGTGACATTAGCAATTTTTTCATGGCTTTTAACAATGTTACCAGACTGTAAAGCCTCTAAAGTAGACAAAAAAACTAGTTTCCTGATAACATTAGTCAAATTAAAGACGGGTTTATCATTTACTGCATTGGCAGTCATTTTCAATATTCATAGAACAACTGCACATAGGATATTTGTGAAACACATACAGCAGTTAAATATTTTGCTACAGAATTTCATCGTTTGGCCATCGAAATCAACAATACGTGCATCTCTACCTGAAACATTTAAGCGGCATTACCCAGACACGCGTGTGATAATTGATTGCACTGAAGTTTACACTGAAGTACCACCAGAAGTTAATCAAAAAGTCTTAATGTATTCTGAATATAAACACCATCATACTGTCAAGTTTATGGTGGGTTGTGCACCAGATGGATTTATAACTTATGTTTCCAAATGTTATGGTGGCCGTGCTGGTGATTGCTTCATTACAAACGATTGTGGTTTGGTTGATTTAATTGAACCTGGTGACGTTGTTTTTGCTGACAAAGGATTTCCCCAAATAAAAACTCAAATCGAAAACAAAAATGCTATTTTTATCATGCCTCCTTTTGGCCACAAAGATCAATTCACCCCTGAAGAAGTTGACGAAACATACAACATTGCTTCTGTGAGGATTCATATAGAACGAGTAAATCAACGAATCAAGGATTTTAGAATTCTGTCAAAAGTACCTAATTCATTATTTCCTCATATTGATGAAATTGTTTTTGTTATTTGTGCTTTGGTAAATGTACAGAAGCCATTGTTTAAAGAAAAAGAAGTTGACAAATAAGCCTTTTTCAAATAATTGTAAAAACTGAATTAAATTTCTAATTGTATAAAATAAAAAACAAATTAATTTTTTACAAAAAAGAAAGGTTTTTTTTTTTCATTTATTAATTATTATTTAGAGTCGGTTTTAACTGCTATGGTCATATCGCCGACTTTAACTGTTGGGAGTGGTACGTTGGGGTCTTTTTGGGTTGTGTAAATCTTAACCTACGCGGCAAGGGCCGAATATTAACCAAGTTGGTTTCTAAGATATGGAGGGTAGAGGTAAGGAGCACACACTCTGTGTTACGAAAATGTCCCCTGAATCGCCTTAAATTAAGATGGCGCTGCTGTACCAGAGGACCGTTTTTCAAAGAAAGCGCTAAAAGTAGTTAAGACTACACTTAGTTAAGACGACACTCAAATTAAATAAATAATAGTTTAAAAAAACTAAAAAAACACGCTTTTATAGAAAATCAAACTAAAAAACAGAAAATAAAATTTAATAAATTTGGATTAAGAATAGTGTAAATAAGAAATAAATGTACATTATTGTAAAAAAGCGTGGGGTGCATTTAAAGTGCGTTTTATGATATTATCAAAGTGATGATTCTTCTACACATTTGTCAATAAAATGTTTATAACTATTGACACTATGCACCCCACGCTTTTTTACAATAATGTACATTTATTTCTTATTTACACTATTCTTAATCCAAATTTATTAAATTTTATTTTCTGTTTTTTAGTTTGATTTTCTATAAAAGCGTGTTTTTTTAGTTTTTTTAAACTATTATTTATTTTTCATTTTTTAGTTAAATTTTTTAAACTATAAATTTTTTATCATTACATCAATTTACTACTAAAGTGAGATTGAGTAAATGTTGGCTGCTTTTAGATTATATATTTAATAAAGCGTGTTGAAGAACTATAGTACTCAATTATTTCAGTATCGTGCCATAAAAATCAATGATTTTCAAAAAAATCAGAAAATCACTGATGTTTATTCTAAGACAGTAACTAATCAGACAAATAGGGAAATTGGGTGCCTGCTGCCTTCCTTGGATGCGGTAGCCGTTTCTCAGGCTCCCTCTCCGAAAATTTCATCTTATTAACAGTTGGTGACCTTATCGACTGCAGATCCAAGGTCATGCTGGTTACCAAATTTTATTCCGCAACATAAATAAATTGATATTTCTGTCCTGAATATTTTGTTTTGTTGTGAATACGAAGTGTTTTTTGGTAAATCACGGTTATAAACATATTATGGATATTATAAAATGATAATAGAATGCGTATTAGATTTGTCGGAACATATATCTAAGTATAAGGAACAAGACGCAACTACCTTATTAGTCTCTATAAGGTTGTGCTGAACTGAGTGCCCGAAAGAGTAAGTCTGGAACTGCACGCATGCGTAGTTCGCGCTCTATCTCTCTTACTCGCATGCAAAGGACGCGGAAAGAAATTAATTAATCCTGGCGAATCTAATTAGGATAATCGGATATTTTGATCGGATTATTGCATTGTCATCGACCTTTGACAGGTGTGCAAAGTTTGAATCAAATCTGATCGTTCAAAGTAGGGCAAAATCGAGCCCAAAAGGGTCGGTTACAAACAAACATACAGGTGAAGCTAATAAAAGCGTGTTAAAAAGAAAAGATGAACATCCGCCTTTTGAAGCGGGATATTCAAAATATCATACGATGACGTTAAAGTTCGCAGGAATAAGATAACTTTTTCGTAGTTATTTATTTAAAATAGATCGTAAAAAAATAAATAAGTAAAAAGTATGTAAATATTGTTTTCAGAAAAATTTTTTTATAACCTCTACCCTCCATATTTCTAAGACCAGCTTGGGATTCGAACCTACGCCTGGTCGGTAAGTTAGTCCGAGTCTTCTATAGGCCATGCGCCTTAGACGACTCGACTAACGTCACCGGTTGAAAGGTTTTATTTTCTTAAGGCCATTTTAGGAGGGTACCCCCCACTTTTTTTAAAAGTAAAATGGCGCCGCCTGGTGGCCAGTCCGGGTACTAAAAAAGTCCCTAGCACGTGAAAATTTTCTAAATTAAATAAAAAATATAAATAATTATTGAATATAAAAAAAATGAATGCTAAAAATAATTAAAAAAATTGCTTTATATTTTGAAATAAAAAAAAATATATAACATTGACAGAATTATTTAAATCAACGATAAGCAGTTGTGGTGACCTTGAACTGTCAACGCCGTATTTATTTTTATGATATTATTAAAAAATAATGAAGCGATTGATAAAAAAAAGACCAACGTAGCTCGAATTCTACAAAAATTAAAAATATATAAAAAATAACTTACAATTATTATCCCAACACAGATGGATGTATCTTAAAAAATAAATTTCATGTTTACATTTTGCATTTAGTAACTTTATGACAGCTGTAAGCAATATGCTCGTAATCGTTCGGCGCATGCCCGATGCATAACCGTCGTAGAGGGAAAAATTAAATTAAATAGATTGTTTTATTTTTTATATAAATAAAAATATCTCAGAAACTACGCAAAAGTAGTCGAGACATGCAGTGAATGAAATTTAGAGAATTAAATTACAAACAAAATAAGCCAAACTTGATATCTCTACGACCAATAGTTTACGAAATATTGATTTTTTAATAAAAAAAAAAACGCGGTTCCGCTCAAGCGCTCATAATTATATTGCGAACACTGTATCAGATGTACATTTGTAAATTATTATCTTTATGTATTGTAGATGGTCTTAAAGGAGCTTAGAACTTCAGGATCAAATAAAATCTATTATCTATCTATCTATCTATCTATCTATCTATCTATCTATCTATATATATATATATATATATATATCTATATGTACATATATATACATATATATATATATATATATATATATATATATAGCAGGGAATGCTTTGACTATACTTAGGCTAACTAAGTTACTCAGGACTTAGTTCGGCTGAACAAGCTCATTGAAAAACTTTTTCAAAATAACGGCATTAATTTAAAAAATCATCAAAACTAGACGAATAATTGCTCAAATTGAAGATGATTAAATGAAATTTAAGTTAAATTAAATAGTTTTATCTACCTTTAACATCTGGAAAATTATTTCCATAAAGTATACGAAATTCAAAATTTTATAAAAATAAAACTAATTTTCGAACACCCACACCTCGTAAACTAACCGGCCGATTTTGCTCATCTTCAAACTTGATCTTGGTATTGATCCACAGGATGAGTCTAAAAGATTTCATAACGATCGGTTGAGAACTGTGGGCGCAATCCTGTTGATATGGCGTGTTATATCATATATATAGTGTACACTAGGGTGTGCCAAAATGTAACTCCCGTGGAGAACCTTTTAAAATTGGAATTTTGAGTTCCGCTTTTAACACGGGCTGTGTTTGGGCATTACCTAAGATATTTTACGGGGAGACGATGTTTTTGATTTTTTAACAGAAGCTTAGTTTGGGCGTTTCCGGTGAAAATTCAAAATTTGGCCGGAAATGCCTAATTAACTCTCCTGGTAAAAATCCTATAAATTATCAAATACATCGTCTCCCCCCAAGATATCTTAGGAAATGCCCAAACATAGTCCCTGTTAAAAGCGGAACCCAAAATTCCAATTTCAAAAGGTTCTCCACGGGAGTTACATTTTGGCACACCCTAGTGTACACTCTATATAACGACACTGAAAGAACCGTGCATTTTATGGCGTTATAGAGTTGTCGTTAAATGGAGATAAGAAAAATTTGGAAAACGGTTGTTTATAATAAAATATGATTTTCGTGTAGTTTTGAGCTCTCCGAGCTCAAAAGTGTGATAGAAATTTAATAAATAAATATTTTTTGAATTTTCAAACCGCAATAATTTTTGAATAAATAGACCGATTTTCACAGGGTTGGCGGCATTCTACGCAGTTTTTTGAATTCTATAATATATTTTCAAACGCAAATTGATCAGACTGGAAATTTTTGTGTAATTCGAAAAAAACACTTTTTTTCGATTTCTTCCGTCAACGATAACTCACGAACGAATCAGCCGATTTTGACCGACTTGGTGGCGATTGACGTGGATTTTTTATGTTAAGGGCTGATTAGTTTTTAGAATTGATTAGTCTAGCCGTTTGAAAGGTAATAAAAAAAACGACATTTGAAAAATTTTTTTTCGCAGTTTTTTTAAGATTTCTCAAAATCTATCGGTCCGAATCGGTCCAACTTGTATCCAAAATCCAAGTTTAGTCGAGTCCTTTCGAATGGCACCAACCGCGATCAAATCGGCCAAGCCGTTCAAAAGTTATGAGAGGTTTACATACATACATACATACATACATACATACACACACACACACACACACACACACACACACACACACACACACACACACACACAGACACCATCGCAGGAATAGTCAGGGAAGCTTCCTAGGACCTGAAAACATCGAGATCTGATGAAAATTCGATTTTCGAAGAACGGGGTAAAAACAATAACTTCCCAATTTTTGAAAATTTTCAATTTTCTTAGAGGGAAGTTAAAAATAATTTACGGGAGCTATGGCTTCAGGGTCTAAAATTTTGGTAAATTACTAAAAAAATAATAATCTCTCGAAGAGCTCAAAAGCATAGAAAAGCTGTCTCTTTAAGTTCAGAGAGCTCAAAATAACACACAAATTGTATTTTTGAGGTCGGAGAGCTCAAAAAAATCATTAGTGCAATTTTAAGTACCTAGGTATGCAATTAGCGGAAAGTTGCACGGATGGCCTTCAGGGTCTACCGTTTTTCTAATTTTTTTTTTTTATAAAGAGGTGTACAAATTTATTTGTACAATTTTTTTGTTGAATATTTCATGAAAAGTCATAAATTTTATATTAACATTATTATATCGGGACTTAGATTGACTTGGGTGTAAAATTTACATAAAAAATAAAACAATCTATTTAATTTAATTTTTCCCTGTATGACGTTTAGAAAACCTAACGATAAAAAATCAAATTTCTAAAAGTTGATTAACTCATTACGAAATTTGAAATCAATTAACACCTATATTGCTGAATAGATTTTTTAATTGTTAATTAACAATTTTTTTAAACAAATAAAAAAATTAAAAAAAAAAAAGTTCTCCATAAGATAGGATATCTTCACAATTGATAAAATTTTGAATCGTTTAATATCTACATTGTGGAAAAAAATTTTTAATTGTTAACTAACTATTTTTTTAAACAAATAGAAAGATAGGAAAATTTTCTTAAAAAAGTTTTATCCACACGATAGGATATCTTCACGATTCATGAAATTCTAAATCGTTTGATACCTACACTGTGAAAACAAAATTTTAATTGTTAACTAACTATTTTTTTAAACAAATAGAAAAATTAAAAAAAAAAAACGGTCTCCACACGATAGGATATCTTTACGATTTATGAAATTCTGAATCGTTTGATGCCTTCATTGTCGATTTGATTTTTTAAAAGTTTAACTTATTTTATTATAAAAAAAAAAATTAGTTAACATTTTAAAAATCGATCTTTTGTCGATAGGTTTTCTGGACGAATCATGAAATTTGCAATCGATTGATACCTATATTATGGGATCGATTTTTTTAAAGTTAATTAAGACAGAAAAAAACAAAAAGTTACAAAATAGAAATAACTCCGAGTTTCTGAGCGGCCGCTTACTATTGTTATTATTTGCCTCAAATTATAATTATTTCCCCCATTTTTATCCGACAACGGTTTGAGGGGAATGGCGCACGTGCACTGTCTCGGATCGGGGATCAGACATCGAGTCCCCGTAGAGATCATATTTTTTTAAACTTGTAAACTAAATTTTCGCACTAAAAAAATTTTTTTTTCAAAATTTTTTTTTTTCATATCGATTCTCTGTTGCAGGGAAAATTTTAATATGAAAAAAAAATAATTTTTTTCTAATTCTAACTATTTTTTAATGCAGAAATTCAAAAAACTAAAAATTATTCAAATAAATTCAAAAAAATTTTTTTGAGCTTAGCTGATTTTTTTGCTTATAGAAGACAAAAAAAGCTATAATTAAAAAAAAATGTAAATCAATTGATTTTTCACGGAGTTACAGCTATTTGTTTATGAGCGCTTGAGCGGAACCGCGTTTTTTTTTTTATTAAAAAATCAATATTTCGTAAACTATTGGTCGTAGAGATATCAAGTTTGGCTTATTTTGTTTGTAATTTAATTCTCTAAATTTCATTCACTGCATGTCTCGACTACTTTTGCGTAGTTTCTGAGATATTTTTATTTATATAAAAAATAAAACAATCTATTTAATTTAATTTTTCCCTCTACGACGGTTATGCATCGGGCATGCGCCGAACGATTACGAGCATATTGCTTACAGCTGTCATAAAGTTACTAAATGCAAAATGTAAACATGAAATTTATTTTTTAAGATACATCCATCTGTGTTGGGATAATAATTGTAAGTTATTTTTTATATATTTTTAATTTTTGTAGAATTCGAGCTACGTTGGTCTTTTTTTTATCAATCGCTTCATTATTTTTTAATAATATCATAAAAATAAATACGGCGTTGACAGTTCAAGGTCACCACAACTGCTTATCGTTGATATAAATAATTCTGTCAATGTTATATATTTTTTTATTTCAAAATATAAAAGCAATTTTTTAATTATTTTTAGCATTCATTTTTTTATATTCAATAATTATTTATATTTTTTATTTAATTTAGAAAATTTTCACGTGCTAGGGACTTTTTTAGTACCCGGACTGGCCACCAGGCGGCGCCATTTTACTTTTAAAAAAAGTGGGGGGTACCCTCCTAAAATGGCCTTAAGGCCATTCTCTAAGGGGGGCCCCCCACTTTTTAAAGAATATGTGGCGCCGCCTGGCGGCCGAAATAGGTACTAAAAAAAGTTTGAATTTTCGAGAGATTAAAATTCAAATGAAACAGGTATAAATAATGTAATTGTTTATTTTTATGCTTCCGTATGAATTAGAAAAATTTATATTACAATTTAAAACATGTTTTACACCGGAAAACATCATAAATATGAATTAAAAATATAACGTTCTTATTGACTGTGAAATGTCATTTTCCGTGTTTCACGCCAATAATTAATTGTAAAATAATTAGGGAATAAGGTGTAAAAAATTAAACGTAATTCATATTATAAAAGCATAGAGAATAAGTAAAAAATAACTTACAAGCATAAATTCTTCATATGTAGCCAAAATATCGTAAAAAAGTTTTCACAACACAGTTTGACGTTTGTAAACAACCGACATATTGTGTTTACAAAGCGAACGTGAAACACATGAACGTTGTCGCGGGAAAATTAAATAGCAACTTCACACTATTGCAAGAGAATAAAATAAATCATAGAATTCATGTAAAATTTCTAAGTGTAAGTGTGCAGGAAATTTTTTATCATAAAATGAGGAGTGTCTGGATCGACTCAAAATGGCCTGAAACGAATAAATAACTTAACTCTCAGGAGTACTTTTTTATTTTGGTCAACGCCTGCGCTGGGTCAGCTGATAGAAAATTTTCTAAGTGTGGGTGTGCGGGGAATTTTTATCATCAAATAAGGAGCGTCTGAATCGACTCAAAATGACCTGAAACGGATAAATAACTTGACTCTCAGGAGTACTTTTTGGTCAACGCCTGCGCCGGGTAAGTTAGTGAACAATTTTCTAAGTGTGTGTGCGCGGGGAATTTTTTATCCTCAAATAAGGAGCATCTGAATCGACTCAAAATGACCTGAAACGGATAAATAACGACTTTCAGGAGTACTTCTTTCTTTTGCTAAACGCCTGCGCTGGGTCAGCTGATAGGAAATTTCTAAGTGTGTTTGTGCGGGGAAGTTTTATCATCAAACGAGGAGTGTTTGGATCCACTCGAAATGGCTTGAACCAGATAAATAAATCAGAAGAAATACGTAACAAACTAAAGCAAAATGCTCAAGTTTATACATTTATCGGTCACTCTCAGAAATCCAAGGGGTTTGATGATTAGGAAGTGTTATAGTCAGCAGAGAAACTTACCCTTCGTAGAAGATGGACAATATTTTCGTAAAAATGACATTGCAACAAATAAAGAAGAAGTATTCACGACTGAACAAAAACCAAACCCAGGAAATGAAGTAAGGCAAGATATTGAACCTGGACCTTAAACATGCGCCATCCGATGATTCCTTGCTAGAGTCTAATATGGAATGTTCCTCTCGCAAAATAATAATACAATAATAAAATAATGTTTAATAATATATAAGTTAATTTTTATATATTTCAACAACATAGTGAACATTACAAACAAATTTAGAATTAATTAGAAATCAAATTTATTTTGTATTATAAAAGTAAAAGTTCCCACCACCGGAGTTGTAATTGACAGTCGGTTGTAAATTTTTAGTGTTTTGTCAAAATTTTGATAAAGTTGGTATATTCTATTCCGGAACCTTTTTTGTCGGCCGGAATTCTTTCCCCGTTTTACCGGTTTGTTCCCTGTAATTTTTATTTTCTTCTATTATTAATTATTCTATTTTTACGAGTAAATATGTATAGAAGTAATTGTCATGTACTATTGTAACTTTAGAGTTACTACCTCGAGCTGTGAAACCAGGTGGGTGTTCAGGTCCACTATAACTCTGCGAGCTTACAGCGCCTCTTACGCTGTTAGAATTATTGCTGGAAACAGGGGTACTGACAGAATTTCCTGATCCGTCAACAGTTGGGAAACTCCCAGCGCCATTTATGCCGCCAGAGTTACTGCTTGGAGCAGTGACACCGGGTGAGTTGCTTGGTCCGCTAACAATACTCTGTGAGTTGACTGCGCCCCTTATGTTGGTAGAATTATTTGTTAAAGTAGGGGTACTATCAGAATCTCCTGGTCCGTCAATAGTTTGGAGACTGCCAGCGCCATTTACGCTGTCATAATTATTGTTTGGAGCAGTGAAACTAGGTGGGTTGTCTGTTCCGCTAACAACACTTTGAGAGTTTACAGCGCCCCTTACACTGTCATAATTATTGGTTGGAGCAGTGAAACCAGGTGAGTGGCCTGGACCGAAACCATAAAGGTTGCTTGGAACGCTGAAACTATGAGGGTTGCCTGGAACGCTGAAACCATAAAGGTTGCTTGGAACGCCGAAACCGTGAGGGTTAGGTAGAACGCCAAAACTGTAAGAGTCCCCTGAAACGCCGAAGCCGTAAGGGTTGCTTGAAACGCCGAAACCGTGAGAGTTGCTTGGAACGCCGAAGCCGTGAGAGTAGCTTGAACCGCTGAAGCCGTGAGAGTTGCTTGGAACGCCGAAGCCGTGAGGGTTAGCTGAAATGTTGAAACTATGAAAGGTGTCTTGAGCGCCGAATTCAGGTGTATTATGAACTTCAGTTATTTCGCCAGAGTTATTGCTTGAACTATTGACTTTACTGAGGTCCACTGGACTGTCAATGTCCTGAGCATTACTTGAAGAACTAGTATCGCCAAAATTATTGCCATGATTGCGCAGATTGATGTTTTCAACGGATGAAATCCTCAGGTTCTTCAAATTTTGCTGATTCTGCAAATGTTTGTTTAAAGCTTCTTCAATCTCTTGACGGGTAGCCGGATTGGTTCGCGGTTGTTGGTTCTGAGTGAAGCCTGGAATTTTACTTTCCTCGTAGATGCCTTAAACAAAAAATTATGTAACATTAATTTTAAGTTGCACTGGCACACATAATATTAATAATATTTTGATACATCATGACAAATTGACAGAGATTTTCATTTTATATTTATACAGACTTTTAAGTAAATTAGTTTAAGAAAAAGATTGAGACGTATTTTAATAGAGAAATTTATATATTATCTAATTACCATTTTCTTGCTCCGTATCGCCCAACAAAAAATCCTCTTCATCCGTTGACATCAGTAAATCTTCCTCATTAAAATTATAAATATCGTTTGACATGCTAAATAATTAAATATCACTCAATTATAGGAATTAAATTAATTAAATTAAATATAAATTATCACTCATAGACACTTATTTTAATTTTAATCTCCTTTATCCTTTAACACTTTTTCAAACTTTACTGTTTATTATTTTTTGTTACTATGACACCAGTAAAAAATTTTCGATATTCACTTTTTTAAAATTCTATAGTTAACTTAACAGTTGCAAATTTTCATGTAAATTCACTTCTATTTGTACGTACAAATTGTAGATTTTGAAATAATAAATTTGTTATTAATATAGTTATATTTATATATCTTTACCGACTGCTCATGTAATAAATTCGAAACCTATATTTTATTTACTTTTTCTTTCATTTGTTTATTTGTTATTGATATCATCATTATTATTATTGTGATAATTCAATTTGATATTACGTTAGTAATATTTCAAACCTATTATTATTAATTTTTTTATATTTATTAAATAAAAATTGACCATGGATGACAAAAAAGTAAAGTTATCATATGCAAAAAATCGACAGCCCTACCGTAAGCGCAGTACTAAAAAAAGGATGAAAATGTACGTATATTTATATATTATTGTAAATTGTAAATTATAGTCTTTCTGATACGTTATTTTATGACTTCCCTTAAAAAATTTTTATAATCTGTCTTGATACGGTAAGATACATCTGTATTTGTGTATTTACTTTAGTTGTGTATTTACTTTATTCAAGGTCGCTTTAAAATCAAATGTTATTATTTATTACAGTAACATAAAATTAATTAACACGTACGGTTACATATTTTATACATTTTTAACTTCCCGCTAAGAAAATCGAAGATTTTCGAAAAATCGGTAAGTTATTGTTTTTACCGTTTTGCAAAAATCGAGTTTTCAACAGATCTCGACGTTTTGAGGCCTTAAAAATCTTCCCTGACCCTTCCCGCGATGGTGTCTGTATGTCTGTATGTATGTATGTATGTATGTATGTATGTGTGTGTGTGTGTGTGTGTGTGTTTTTTATAGAGGAGATAAAATACATTTACGTATACCAGGACGAGATGTCTGTCCTGGTTATGTCGGACTCGGAAGTCAATATTATTGACAACAATACCGACTAAACATCCTCCTCTCTTCTTTCCCTATAGACGTTACAGGGAAGACTGGATCGGAACCGCGTTAGCATTACTTCAATCCAGTCCGTGCTGCGTCTTGCGACGCCTACTTCTTGATTACTGGTTACAGATCCCTTTCTGTGGTTTTCGTTTTAGAACGCGCTGCGCGTAGGCTGCGACAGCTGACCAGTTATCTTCTGTTTTAAGCATATAGGTTACTGAGCTTTCCGGAGAAAGCGTGGTGCCTATAATTTCTTCTGTGCTGCTTCTGTAGTCCTTCCACCGTACACACTTGAAGAAAGTGTGTTCGGCGTCGTCGATTTTGTCCGGGCAGTATTTGCACATCGGCGTGTCCTGTAGCCCCATCCTTCCTTTTAGCGTCATGGGTTTCACCCTTTTGAACGCAAGTAAGTCGATAGGTGCGGCTCCCGCTATGACCAATATAGCCGCTTCGGAAACCGTACGGTAGGCACAGGCTACTCTGAGAGCACCCGCCGCTGCACCGCCTGCCATTTTACGCCGGTATGTCTTCTGCTTCAGGATGTGAGCCCATATCTCCGCTCCGTAAAGCAGTACAGAGTGGACTACCTCAAGCAGGACTCTCCTCTTTTTGGTTCTTGGTCCCGTAGTGTTCGTCATAATTCTTGCTAGGCCAGACACCGTCTTGCTGGCCTTCTGGCATGCAATATCGAGGTGTTCGCGGAAAGACAGTTTCTCGTCTATCGTTACCCCCAGATAGCGCAGGGCCCTTGTTGACGTTAATGTTGTTCCTCCCATGTCCACAGCGAATGGTTTTGGGAACCATTTTTGACGAGTCAGAACAACCATCTCGGTTTTGTGCTTGGCGAGTTTCAGGTGGTGTTTATCGAGCCAAGTCTCGACGGCATCAATGGTTTCCCGAACTAATAGTTCGGCCTCCTCTACGCTGTTTACTATTATCGTGGCTGCGACGTCGTCTGCAAAGCCCGTTAGTTCCACCTGCTTTGGCAACGGGATTTCAAGAAGCTCGTCGTAGTCCGCGTTCCATAGATCAGGCACCATTATTGAGCCTTGCGGCACGCCAGCCGTTATGGCGTATTCTTGTGGGCCTTCCGTGGTTTCTGCTATTAGCTTTCTTTCATCCAGGTAGTTGTCGACTAGTGCCAGATTCTCTGGCTCCACTTCAAACTTGTGCTCCAGGGCGTCCAAAATATCTCCCCAATTTGCGCTGTTAAAGGCGTTTTTTATGTCTAGTGTGAGGACAAGACACACCTTGCGGGCTTTGAGGCTACCAGTCCATGCTTCTCTCGCTGTTCCTACGACTTTTTGAATTGCGCCGATTGTTGACCGTCCTTTCCGGAAGCCGTGTTGGTTTGCGGAAAAGCCTCCAGCACGATCGATGTCGTTTCGTAGTCTTCCCTGTATAAGCTCTTCGAGCAATTTCCCAGCAATGTCCAGCATGCAAAGTGGTCTGAACGACGAAGGTGTTACAGGGCCACCTTTGCCTTTATCTAGCAGAACTAATCTCTGCCGCTTCCAGACCGCGGGAAACGTGCCAGTTGCCAAGCATGCGTTGTAGGTGTTCAGGAGTATGTCTGGGTGTTCCAGGGCTACAGTCTTGATCACTAATGCTGGGATGCCATCAGGACCTGGTGCCTTTCCTGTCTTGAGGCTCTTCGCTGCATCCTGTAACTCCTTGGTTGTGAAAAAAGTTACATTGTTTTCACATACTGTCTTCTTTCCCTTGGTTAGTGTTTGGGGAACAACTCCGCTACGATGCTGCTCATTAAGGCAGGTGGTTTCGGCGCTTCTGGTGAAGCCTTTCCAAGTCGTTTGGTAACAATTTGGTAGGCTTTACCCCAGATGTCTTTATCAAGGTCGTTACAGATCTCTTGCCACAGTTTCGCTTTGCTTGCTTTGATTGCACGGTTTAAGTTCTTTTTAGCCTGCTTATACTCGCTCGAAAGTAGATCTTGATTGGGAGAGCGTTTCGCAGCTCTCGTTGCTAGCCGACGTAGTTGGTGGCATTTTTCCGGAGTTCTGCTATGTCTGGTGACCACCAATACGCCGGCCTGTGGAAACTCCGATTTTTCAGCCGCGGCATAGAAGCGTCACATGCGGCAGCAATCTCCTTCATCGTGTTTAGCACTGCCTTTTCCGTCTCGCTGCCGGTATCTGGAGTCGGATTGTTCGGAAGAATAGTCCAGCTTCTTGCAAGTGAAGCTCGCAGTGCCTCCGAATCAAGCCTCCTGACATTCCACTTCCGCTTAGAAAAGTCGCGTTGTGAAACCGGGGCAAGTTCCAGTCCAACTTTGAATGTCACGAATTGGTGATCACTGCCGCTGTATTCTTCGGATACAGTCCAGTCTTCGATCATGTTGGCCGTCCTTGGAGTCGCCAACGAAATGTCGAGGATGGATTCCTGGTATCCTGGTCTTCTAAAGGTCGTGGTGCTCCCGGTATTCAGCACTATGAGGTCGAGCTTAGCCGCGACGTCGGCGACCTCGTTGCCTCTGGTGTCAGAGAAAGCAGCACCCCACTCGGCCGATTTAGCGTTGAAGTCTCCGGCTACGATGACTTCGCCGTCGAACTTAGTAATCGCATCTTCTATACTTGCCAGTTTCTGTCGGAACACACTAATCCCTTCGTTCGGTGAGAGATAGACGCTCATGAAGTAGGTTGTGGGGGTTTGAATCCAGACAAAACCTGCTCCACTTCCGCTGTTGTTGGCAGTAACGTTCTTTGTGTTTACAATCCAAATTGCTGCCGTACCAGTTTTGTCTGTGAACCATGTTTTGCCTTCGATGTTCAGGTATTGCTCGCAGATAAAGCAGACGTCAATCTTGTCTTCGAAGACACGTTGGCGCAGCAGGTTTTGCGCTAAGGCGCACCTATTCAGGTTGCCTTGTAGTATGCGTGTCATTTTTGACCTTTCGTGGCTTCTGCTAGTGCTGTGCGGAATGCCTTGCAAGCTCCGGTACCAGGAATATGGCATAGACCGTCTTTGGCATCTTTGTCCGGAGTGCAAAGGAAGCAGCTTGGCTTCTCAGTGCAGTTTAGGGCCTTATGATTTTTCCGCCACATTTGTAGCAGCACATGCTTCTATCTGGTCCCGCACACTGTTGTGTGTGGTGTCTGAACCCGAGACATTTAAAGCAGCGGGTTACTTTCGCAACTTGGCGTATACGACAGTTTACCCAGCCGATCTTTATACGGGCCTTGTTGAGGGCCTTAGTCGCATTTGTTTCGTCGATCTCGCAGAAGGCTGCTCGATTACCTCGTGGTGTGGGTTTTGTCAAATTCACCCGTTTGATCTCTAGGCTGTCATTGAATTCACGTTTTAGTGCTTCACGGACTTCGCTCTCGGTAGAGATTTCATCGAGGTCAAGGATCTCGATCGTTGTTGTTGGTGTTAGCGTCTTGACAGTGCCGATGTTTGCAGTGGCTGACTTTACTGCATCGGTGAAAGCCTTGCTGTCCTCGGTCTTTCGAGCCATTTCGAGGAGAACGCCTCCGTGCCTCGTCCTTTTAATAGACCTTATGTCTACTCCAGTCTCTGTTGGGCTAACCTTGGCCTTGATTTCCTTGAGGAGATCGGCGTATGTTCGCCCTTCAGCTGGTTGGACAAGCACAGCCTTTGTTCTTGTCTTTTTCCTTCTCGGGTTTTTGAGCCGCCCTCACTTAGCTGGTTTTGGGCTTCAGTAGTTTTGCCCCTGGCTCCTGTTCTCTTTCCTTCTTTTTCTTTTGCCGAGTCACCTTTATCCAGGTATTATCCCGGGCTGTCTTTTTCTGTGCTGGCTTGTCCGTTTCAGAAGAAGGGCTGGGCGTAGACAGCGGCCTCTTCTTTTCGTTCTCTTTTCCGTGCTGTGTTCTCTCAGGAGTGACCAAAAACGCTTGTGGTTTTGTGGTCGTCTCCGGAGATGTTTGCGTGGTTGTCGCCGACATCGATGCTGGTTTGTTGGCCAACTTATATGCCGTGGCAATGGACGCTACTAGTTTTCTGAGTTCATGATGAAGATTTCTCTTGTCCTTTATGAACTCAGTCAACTCTTCGATCTTGCTACCGAGCCGTTCCATTGGCGATTGTTGGCCGGTGACAGTCGGTAGAGAGTTGATCCTCCCTCGATATGTGTTAGTGTTGACGGGAGCAACAGGTCTTCCACTTTTTGGAGGAGCGCCTGTTTGCTGTGCGTCTACTTCCATCTGAGCTGTTTCTGTCCTCCCTGTAGCATTGCTAGCATTGCTAGACGGCAGAGCCATGGGGTCCACTCCGCTGTTCAAACGGTCGCTTGATAACGACGAGTTCAGGCCCGTTTGTACGCCTTCCCTCGCCGGTACTGAGGTATCCCTCCTCTGCACCGTAGACGATGTTTGAAATACTTCTGACATTCCATATCATCTTTTGCTAGGTTTTGGTCCGCCCCGAGTATTTTATTTCCTCGGTACCCGACGTATCTGGCGCGCAGGTATGCCGAGTATTCCCCTATCCGCCACCTGGGGAGGCGCCCGATGCGGGACCCAGCAAACCCGATACGAGGTGTGTGTGTGTGTGTGTGTGTGTGTGTGTGTGTGTGTGTGTGTGTGTGTGTGTGTGTGTGTGGATGTAAAGCTCTTATAACTTTTGATTGGCTCAACCGATTTAATTGAAACTGGTTGCATTCGAAAGAGCTTCACTGAACTTAGATTTCCTGTAGACTAGAACCGATTCGGACCGGTAGATTCCAAGAAATATCAATAAAACTGAGAAAAAAATTTTTTTCAAAAGTGGTTTTTTTGGAATAACTTTTAAACGGCTGTATCGATCAATTCCAAAAACTAATCAGCTCTTAAGATCGAAAAATCACGTCGATTGCCGTCGGGCCAGTCAAAATCGGTTGATTCGTTCGTGAGATATCGTTGACGAAAAAAGCAAAAAAATGGCAAAAAAGTGTATTTTTTCAAATAACTCGTAAAATTCAAGTCAGATCGATTTTTGTGTAATTGATTATTTTGTTAAACTTAAAATACTGCGTCGATCGCCGCAAACTGCATCAGAATCGGTTGATTCGTTCGCGAGATATCGTTGACGAAAAAAGCGAAAAAATGGCAAAAAAGTGTATTTTTTCAAATAACTCGTAAAATTCATGTCGGATCGATTTTTGTGTAAAAAATTATTTTGTTAACCATGAAATACCACGTCGATCGCCGCAAACGGCATCAAAATCAGTTAATTCGTTCGTGAGATATCGTTGACGAAAAAAATTCGAAAAAATTGATTTTTTAAGAAAAAATCCAAAATTTCATATCCGATTAATTTGTGTTCACACAATGTTTATAGGACTTAAAAAAATACAGTGATTGCTGCCAACCGCGTGGATATCGGTTGACTCATTCTAAAGTTTATGGTAGCTTGAACATTTAAAAAATACGGTTTCATCAAACTTCTGTTAGACTTTTGACCTCGAAGAGCTTATAAGCATCGACCAGTTTTATTTTCGAGCTTAGAGAGCTCAAAATAATACAAAAATCAAATTTTTATTTAGTAAATTATATAGATATTTAACTTTTGTACTTCAGTCTTCATAACGCAATTTTTAAAAATTTTTGGACTGCAAAACTTTCAAACTTCCCACTACAAAAGTTTTTTTTTTATGATGTTGTCATCATTATAATCCTTCATGTAGAACTTTTTCTTATTTTTAACTTCCCGCTAAAAATCAAAGATTTTAAAAATCGAGAAGTTATTGTATTCACCCCGTTTTGCAAAAATCGAGTTTTCATCGGATCTCGACGTTTGAAGGTCACAAGAAGCTTCCCTGACTGTCCTCGCGAGGTTGTCACCATGTCTGTATGTGTGTGTGTGTGTGTGTGTGTGTGTGTGTGTGTGTGTGTGTGTGTGTGTGTGTGTGTGTGTGTGTGTGTGTGTGTGTGTGTGTGTGTGTGTGTGTGTGTCGATAAGCTTAAAAATGACGCGTTAGATAACATTCAAGCGCTTAGCGGGAAGTTGCACGGATGGCCTTTAGGTCAACTGTTTTCCTAATTTTTTAGTCATAGAAATTGCGTTTGTTCAATCACGTGAACAAAATCTTGATTCGCGATTCCTTTGTATTTCTTAGATTGACCAACAACCGTATGAAGAAACAATCGACTGAGAGTATAGACGAAGAAGGTAAGGAAATTATAGATTTGTCAAATGTTTCTTTTTCACCGGTATCTCCACAAATTTATTCATCAAGTAATGAAGATCACAATGTTGATGTGCAATCAAGTGTTTCTTCTTTATCTTCATTACTCACTTCATCTTGTAATGTTGCTGAAGATAACGAACAGAGTCATGATGAATACCTTAATAACCCAACAATAAATCAAAATGCTGATGTTGGTGAAACAATAATAGAAGAAGATTGCGATATCAAAGCTGAAAATAAGATTCCAAATTTTCATACTGAAAAATCGGAAGATACATTAACCAGTATGAAAAGTACAGCCTTGTCTGCTACAGCTATTGTTTTATCAACCTTTATTCCTATTAATTTGTGGTCGCCATACGTGATTGATAATATTACACAAATAGGCAAAAAACTTTATCTTGAAAGCTTCTTAAGCCTTAGTAAAAATTCGAATATTGGTCTCAAAGAAAGGTTTTTAAAACCATTTGAGCTGATTAAAACTATTGAAATAGCCGCGCAATGTATGGCAACTTTTGAAATAGTGCAGGAAACTTGCGGAGAAAATATTTTACAAATTATTTGTGGCGAACAGTACTTATCTTTTTCAAAAATTATTTTGAATATTTGCTGTAATCAAAAAGCAGCAATTTTGAATATAAATCGACGCTCAGTCGCGATTCTTTCTAGATTTGAGAAATATTACTTATTTGACCCAGAAGGTCGTAATAAAAATGGTATAACTTGTTTTCCTCGATTAAATATCTTCACTAATATACCAACTCTAATCAATTGGATAACAGATAATTATTACATTTCTCCGGAGTTAACCAATCCTGACATGAATAATTCGTACTCTTTTTCTATGATCAGAGTCACTAAATTTATTGTTGATGGTTATTCATGTAATATGAATTCTTTGAAAGTAGTAAATGCTTTGAAGAAAAATTTTTATTCACATTTCTTACTGCCAAAAGTTCAAGTGAAAATGGTGAAGGAATTGATTTAAATAAAAAATTATACTTCAACTTTTTCCTCTTCTACGGATGAAAATCTTTCAAATAAACCATCAAATGATTCCATCAAAGATCCAAAGACAGATTTCGAAGACATTTGTGAAGAGGATGCAAATAATGACATAAATGAATATTTATCTGATTCAATTGAAAATGTTAATGATTATAAATCCAATCTCGAATTTATGTTTTCCTCTTGTACTGTAGCTGATCATGAAAACATAAATGATAATCAAAAATCTTCGACAGAAACTCAGTCAGATTTTTCAAAAATCAAACCTTATGATATTATTCGAGGCAATATAAATCAAGCCGATAAAAAATTCAATAATTCAGCTGGTAAACAGTGCACTGCGATGGCTGCTTCTGCCGTAGTGATGGCAACGTTCTTACCTATAAAAACTTGGAAATCAGATCATATTGACCGTATCCTCGAGATCGGAAATAATCTTTACGAGATTAGTATGCGTATGCGTCCCAATGCTCCTGTTGTATGTGGAGCTAATGATAAAGATTATCTAGAAGGATCGGAACTGCATACTGAAGTTTCAATTGATCCATCTTTTACTATAAATTTTATGATAGAAGATACATTTTATGGTAAATGTTTCAGCGTTTCAGAAGATGCAGATTTTCAGCCGTTACAACAAAGGCTTGAAATATTGGTAGGAAAGAATATTGGAGCTATATTAACTATGAATAATCTAACAGTCTCCATTATTTCACACGAAGAATTTTATTACCTGTTTGATTCACACAGTAGAGATGAAGTGGGCCGTGTAACCAGTTCTAATGGCAAATCATGTGTTTGCTGTTTTGAAGACCTAGAGCAATTACATATGATGTTACTCAATAATATGTATATTGTCAATGAAAATGGCGTTAGTGACGTTGAAAATATGCGTATGAATGCATACGCTATATCAACAATTAAAGTGACTTCTTTTAACGTGAATGGCAAAGAAAATCAAATGTCTGATTGTCTTCTAAATCAAACATTTGATATATTTGCATCATTTATGACTAACAAAACTTCTGAATCAATGAAGCATTTATCACATCAAGATCCGCCTCCTAAAAACCCGTCTACTTTAAATAATAAAAGAGCTTCATCATCAAATAGTCCCAAAAAATCAAAAAAGAAGAAAAAAAGGCGAGGAATTCGGTTACGTAGTTCGCTTGTGAGTGACAAGCATACAAAACTGATTTTACATAACAAATATGTAAACACGGAAGTAAATACATGTTTCTACGAGCATCGCCTAAATTCGTTCAATAATTGCTGTCGTAGCTTAGAATGTAAACCAAATTACATTGGACCAATTATGAATGGTTTACAATGTACTTTGTTGTACGAATGTTCTGCGTGTGGCTACGAATTTACAGTTCTGAGTGAACCTGAAGCAAATAATATTGCCAGTACTAATGATAGTATCGTATTAGGTTGTATAAGTAGCGGAATTGGTTTCTATCAGTTGGAAAGCTTATTGACTGCTGCAGATTTACCATGTCACAATGCTAATTCATACTCTGTGGCAGAAACAGTTGTTGGTGAATATATCATTAAGACAGCATTAAAGTCGATGTCTGATGCAGCAAAAGAATCTGTTGAAAGAGCAAAAGCTGAAGGCCGTGTTACTAAAGATGGTATTCCTTTTACATCTACAATTACAGATGGCACTTATCCAAAGAGAGTTTATGAATCGGGATTGTATAATTCTTCTTCCGGAGCAGCAGTTGTTATTGATAAATTTACGAATAAAGTTCTTGATTGTGGAGTAGCTAATAAAAGATGTTCACAGTGCCAATTTGGAAAACAAGATTATCATCTTTGTTGGCTTAACTTTGCTGCCAGCCTCCCTTCAACAAAAATAGAATCATCTATTTTATTAGAATTATTTCAGACTAGTTATGAAAAGTATGGATTAATATATAAAACATTAATAAGTGATGGTGACAGTAGTGTATACCAATTACTCATTGATTTTAATGTTTATGGTCTGTATAATATTACTGTCGAAAAAATAGAGTGTGTGAATCACCTGCTTCGTCGTTTAGCAAAAAGCTTGTAGGTCTTTTGAAAATGAGTCAATTAAAGAACGAAGTCAGTCTAAAAGAAGCTATTACTGATGCTGGAGTAATATCTTCAAAAGCTATACGAGCAGCATCTCGTTATTTGAATTCCACGAATGACAGCTATGAAAGTAAAATTAAACGTATGCAAGAAGACTTAGAAAATATTCCGTATCACGCTTTTGGTCAACATCAAAATTGTCACCAATATTACTGTGATAAAAAACCAGAGACCAACAGTGTTGTGAAATTATCAGAATTGAAGATTTGGAATATTATATTTGCACATTATAATAGATGTATAGCTCTTCCGAAAGATGTATTAATGAACGGAAGTAATAACCCAGCAGAATGCATAAATAATGTTATTGCTTCAAAAATTGGAGGTAAACGGACTGATCCTTGCAAATTAGGTGGATACAGTATACGAGTAGCATACGCAGTTATACAATTCAACAGTAAAACTGCTATGAAAGATATATACAAAGTTTGGGAAAAAGATATTCCTCAAAGGATATTGACATTAGAAGAAAGAAGGAAAAAAAGTCGAGTATAATAAGCGTCAATATCATGAAAAAGGATATCGAAGACGATATCACAAAAATAAGTATACCGGACAAGATTGCTATTATGGGCCAAGCGCTGGTATTGTAATTACTCCTGAACAATACGAAAAATTATTGAAAAGTCACAAAAATTGACACAGTTAATAAACGAACGCGTTCCGATAGAACGTAATACTGTAGATCAAGCAAAGTCGGAGTTATGGCATAAAACTCGTCGTTTACTATTAACTGCGTCAAATTTCAAGGATGCATGTAAATCACAAACTGATAAAACTAAAAATGATGTGGTAAAAAAAATTTTATATCCATCACATAATACCATGCATCCAGCTTTGTTGTACGGCCGAAATAATGAAGCAAATGCCCTCGATAGACTTGAGGAGAATGAAGACATATTAATAGAACCTTGTGGCCTATTCATTGATGATACTATTCAAGCATTCGGAGCTTCGCCAGACGGATTAGTTGGCAAAGATGGAATAGTAGAAACCAAATGTCCCTACACGTTGAGAGATACAGAGCCTCTGGAAGCTATAAAAAAAGGCGGCGCTTATTCGAAAGAACATTTTGAAAATAATGACCCGTATAAGCTTAGGACAAGTAGTCGTTACTACTATCAAATTCAAGGCCAATTACATATCACTAAGAGAAAATGGTGTATTTTATCAATCTGGACACCTAAAGCTTCACACAATTTAACAATACAATACGATGAAAATTTTTGGAAAACAAAAATGTATCCTCGTTTATATGAATTTTATTGGAAGTACTTAGTACCAGAACTATTGCATCCAAAGTTAATTTATAAATCCAAAGGTTCTGACAAACAAAGTGAAGAAACAGAAAAAACTCAGGAACTTCCAAAAGTTTATGATCAAGTTAATGAGCCATTGCAACAGTTTTTTTACGGTGATAAAAGAATACAGCAATGGTTTTCTTTATCTCCTATCGTTCGTCAGCGTACAACTGAACCAAATACTGAAAACTGTAAAAACAACAATAACGATCAAAATAAACCTGATGAATCAGGTGATGTGAATAGTAGTACAACTGTCAACGACAATGATACCATCAACATTGACAATGATAATGATGATGATTACGATGACGATTGCTTACTCGATGATTATGGTCTCGGCGAAAGTTCATCATTTGAAGAATTAGTCAACGATTTCTTTGAATATATATATGATGAAGATAATAGAAATTCAACAGATATTCTTCAATAAAAAAATATATAAACTATCAATGGGTCATAGATTTAACAAGATCATGATGACCTTCAATTGAATTTTGAATAAAGATAAACGTTTGTATACCTGTTAAAAATGTGGTAATTGTGTCGAAAAGAACGTATAATCCTCAACGTATATTTGTGACTGATATCATGAGTATATTGCAGTCAACATTAAGTTTGCGATTGATAGTTCATGTGTACTCTAGTCAGCATTAATTTTGCGACTGATACCGCGAGTATAAATGGTCAGCATTCATTTGCGACTGATAATACATGTGTATTTTAGTCAGCATTAATTTTGCGACTGATACCGCGAGTATATATAGTCTGCATTAATTTGCGACTGAAAACATGAGTATGTTACAGTCAGTCTTAAGTTTGCAATTAATATTGTGAATGAATTGTAATTAACATTGATTTTAAAACAGATCCTTTTCCAAGGTAAGTACGCATCTCATTTTTTGTAACAGTAGATCATAATAAATATTTTTGGGGCGTAAATTAATTTGTAAAAAATTTAATTCAACAATAATAATTTGTTAAGAAGCATAAGAAAAAAAAAGTAAATTCAGACGTTTTTAAAAATTTATTATTTAGAAAAAACAAACACGTTGCAGTAAATTTTTTTCAAAATCCGACATCCACCTCCTCGACTGGTACGCCCTGGAAACTGATAGTTTGTATTGTGTAAAGTTGGCATCTAAAATTAAAAAATACAAACTATCAGGCAAACGGATGCGGAAATAGTATATTACATACCTAGGCCAGTAAAATAAGAAAAGTCTCAGATCACATGTAATTGTTGACCGAGGCGAAGCCGAGGTTGACAAACATGTGATTTGAGGCTTTCTTATTTACTGGCCAAGGTGTGTATACTATTTTTCTGCTCGACGTAGCCGGAATGTGGCAATTTTGTTTAGCGCAGCGGCCAGAAAGTTGCCACTTTCCGGCCGGAGGGCAGAAAAAATTTAAACATAGATTTATAATCATTTCTTCGGAACGTTTTTCTAGACCGTACCCACAATGTCGTTGAGTGAACCCATCACCGCTAACATCCCACGTTAAGAAGATCGATCTTAAAAGTTGCTGCACTTTAACTGCCCGTCCATCGATCGAAAAGCGAGCAAAATCTGTATAAACTACAAATTTGATTGTAAATGTTGAAGAATTGTAATAGAATGAAATTAAAAACAGATATAAAGAAAATAATACTAGATGTAGTGAGAGAATAAAAAGAAATAATTTAAATGAAAATGTATCATCAAACGATTGACTCAATTGCAAGCAATTATTTCCATTCTCAAGTTATTTATCCGTTTCAGGTCATTGTGAGTCGATTCAGACGCTCCTTATTTGATGATAAAAATTCCCCGCACACCCACACTTAAAAATTTTCTATCAGCTGACCCAGCGCAGGCGTTGACAAAAAAAAAAGTACTCCTGAGAGTGAAGTTATTTATCCGTTTCAGGTCATTTTGAGTCGATTCAGACGCTCCTTATTTGATGATAAAAAAATTCCCCGCGCACCCACACTTAGAAAATTGTTCACTAACTTACCCGGCGCAGGCGTTGACCAAAAAAAAAAGTACTCCTGAGAGTCAAGTTATTTATCCGTTTCAGATCATTTTGAGTCGATTCAGACGCTCCTTATTTGATGATAAAAACTTCCCCGCACAAACACACTTAGAAATTTCCTATCAGCTGACCCAGCGCAGGCGTTTAGCAAAAGAAAGAAGTACTCCTGAAAGTCGTTATTTATCCGTTTCAGGTCATTTTGAGTCGATTCAGATGCTCCTTATTTGATGATAAAAACTTCCCCGCACAAACACACTTAGAAAATTGTTCACTAACTTACCCGGCGCAGGCGTTGACCAAAAAAAAAAGTACTCCTGAGAGTCAAGTTATTTATCCGTTTCAGGTCATTTTGAGTCGATTCAGACGCTCCTTATTTGATGATAAAAAATTCCCCGCACACCCACACTTAGAAAATTTTCTATCAGCTGACCCAGCGCAGGCGTTGACCAAAATAAAAAAGTACTCCTGAGAGTTAAGTTATTTATTCGTTTCAGGCCATTTTGAGTCGATCCAGACACTCCTCATTTTATGATAAAAAATTTCCTGCACACTTACACTTAGAAATTTTACATGAATTCTATGATTTATTTTATTCTCTTGCAATAGTGTGAAGTTGCTATTTAATTTTCCCGCGACAACGTTCATGTGTTTCACGTTCGCTTTGTAAACACAATATGTCGGTTGTTTACAAACGTCAAACTGTGTTGTGAAAACTTTTTTACGATATTTTGGCTACATATGAAGAATTTATGCTTGTAAGTTATTTTTTACTTATTCTCTATGCTTTTATAATATGAATTACGTTTAATTTTTTACACCTTATTCCCTAATTATTTTACAATTAATTATTGGCGTGAAACACGGAAAATGACATTTCACAGTCAATAAGAACGTTATATTTTTAATTCATATTTATGATGTTTTCCGGTGTAAAACATGTTTTAAATTGTAATATAAATTTTTCTAATTCATACGGAAGCATAAAAATAAACAATTACATTATTTATACCTGTTTCATTTGAATTTTAATCTCTCGAAAATTCAAACTTTTTTTAGTACCTATTTCGGCCGCCAGGCGGCGCCACATATTCTTTAAAAAGTGGGGGGCCCCCCTTAGAGAATGGCCTTAAATAATTTTAAATTCAATGTTTATTATTTCTCTGTTTTATAATAACTCTGACATAAGGTAAGTACAGACTCATAAATGATAAATATTTTTATATTATAGTATTTGCTTGTAATATTAAATGTTTTAAACAAAGATAACATTTATAAAACTTTTCGTTATTAATTAGTACAAAAAATAATTTCTTACGATTTTTATAAAATTAAGATAATAATAAAAATAATTTTAGGCAACTTTTAAATCTCAGTCTTAGAAATAACAACTACTATAACATTTTTTCAACACTGCACATTTGGTCGATTGCAAAATTATTTTTAGGTCATTTTATAATTTATATCTAAAAAGTAATGTACTTATGGTAATCATAAATGTATTGTTACTTAGTTAAGTCTTTGGCGTATAATTTTTGTATGTATTGGGTAAAATAAAACTTTTCAAGATGAGGTATTAAGTTATTCAACAATTGATTGTCACGTTGAACGGTAAGTAACACACTACCTTTTGGTGAGTACACGTACAGATCACAAAACTTTATATTAGTCACATACATCTGCAGCTGGACCTGAATGTTAATTGAATGCGCTGTACTCAAATGTAATCTATTTTCATCAACTTTTAGTTATGGAACATTTGACTGGCTTAAATCAGCATCCCAAACAGGAATATTGCGGCAAGTATATAGACATTTAATTTCTATGAGCCGCTTTTGCCATACTTCATTCCCATAAACGAGGGTTGCGTCCAGAGAACAGCTTAGCCACGGTTGTTGCAGACAAATTATTGCACCAACTTTAACAATCTCCCACTTTGGATCAACTAGCTGTTTATATTCTTTCAATGCTAAATCCTCATTGTTTTTTCCGTACATCATCGCTGCATTTTTAGTTAGTTTTGGGTATAACATATCTGTCACAACTTTTTCAACATTAAAACGTTGACCTTTCAACCTGTATCCATTACTGGCAGTTATTCGCAGTGTTCGTTGTGCAAACCATTCGCTGCTATCAGATTGTTGAATGGTTAAAAGACTCAGATTTAATGCTGTCGTAGCATCACAGCATATTTTCTTTTGATAGAATGTATATATTTCTTTGGTAACCATAACTTCTTGACTAAATATTACACTACAATTTTGCAATATAAATATATCATTTACTACTTTTTTCGCCTTCTCCTGGAGGACTTCTTTAGCCTTAGTTTGTATTATTTGTAACATTGATTCTACTGGTGTTATTACAATATCTTCTTTCTCTTCAAGCTCTAAGATTTTTCAAAGCGGTGTATTTTTCAAAGATTCAGGCATACTTGCTAATGTAAGTTTGATAGGTTTCAACTTAGTCATTTCAGCAGACAAAACTGGGGGAGGAAAGAGTTTGGACATCCTTTCACCTTTGTCGTGCCCTAGTAATTGCTTTTGAGTAGGTTTACCCCATTGCTGAGAATGACTCGTTTTCGATGACGATGTTTCGGGAGAATTAACGTAATGAATTAACGCACATATATGCTTACACTTGCCCCCAAGACCAGCTTTACAGGTGCAAACAGCGTTACTAACGTGTCGGTTTGTATCAACCTGAAAATAATAATTCTATAATTTTTCTTATAATTAAATAAAAAAATTTCCAAGTTTTATAATTTAAGTGCAATAAATAATTTTTTATTTTACTTTTATACATACAGAAATTGTCACATCATAAAGATTTGATACACTTGTCTGTGGTACAACTTTACCGGTTATGACAGTTCTAATTTTATCCGTTTTTTCAACGACACTGTACACATGCTTTGATTTGAATAATTTTTTGCCTTTTTATTGGTTCTGGCCATGTATTATATTATTGATTACAGGTTGAAATCCATATTTTATTATTTTTTCCATTGTTATAACTTTTCTTAAAATGTTATTAAATATTTGTTTTGATCTCACTATGTTCACCAATGAAACACCAGAGAGCGCTCACTCCGACAGTAGTGCTGCTTCTATATTTCACGCACGATCCCTATAGAAAAAAAAAAAAAAAAAAAAAAAACCTTTCTTTTTTGTAAAAAATTAATCATCAATATGAGGAAATAATGAATTAGGTACTTTTGACAGAATTCTAAAATCCTTGATTCGTTGATTTACTCGTTCTATATGAATCCTCACAGAAGCAATGTTGTATGTTTCGTCAACTTCTTCAGGGGTGAATTGATCTTTGTGGCCAAAAGGAGGCATGATAAAAATAGCATTTTTGTTTTCGATTTGAGTTTTTATTTGGGGAAATCCTTTGTCAGCAAAAACAACGTCACCAGGTTCAATTAAATCAACCAAACCACAATCGTTTGTAATGAAGCAATCACCAGCACGGCCACCATAACATTTGGAAACATAAGTTATAAATCCATCTGGTGCACAACCCACCATAAACTTGACAGTATGATGGTGTTTATATTCAGAATACATTAAGACTTTTTGATTAACTTCTGGTGGTACTTCAGTGTAAACTTCAGTGCAATCAATTATCACACGCGTGTCTGGGTAATGCCGCTTAAATGTTTCAGGTAGAGATGCACGTATTGTTGATTTCGATGGCCAAACGATGAAATTCTGTAGCAAAATATTTAACTGCTGTATGTGTTTCACAAATATCCTATGTGCAGTTGTTCTATGAATATTGAAAATGACTGCCAATGCAGTAAATGATAAACCCGTCTTTAATTTGACTAATGTTATCAGGAAACTAGTTTTTTTGTCTACTTTAGAGGCTTTACAGTCTGGTAACATTGTTAAAAGCCATGAAAAAATTGCTAATGTCACACCTGTTAAACTGCTCATTGCTTCATCGGTAGTAATTGAAGAGAGTCCATGAAAACCTTGACAAGATTTACTAAGGTCTATATTTATTGGATCACAACTCGAATCTTTAACATTTTTTATAATTGGTATTTTAGCTTCACAAATTGTATTTTTTTTTTTTATTGGAATATTTACCTGTACTGCAGCCGTGTTTAAATTGTTAAAATAGTTAAGATTGCAAAAAAAATATGCCAAATCTTCATAAGATCCATCTGTGACTATCTCTGTTTGACAACTTATGCTCCGTTGCACAGGCTTCACCGTAACAGTTTCAACATGAATATCAATCGGATGCTCTTCAACACTACTTGCATGTTCTTCATTACCTTGCTCCATTACTGTGTCTATCGTATTTTCAATGTTTATGTTATTTCTTTTTTTTTTTCACTCACAATATATTTATTGATGTGGATTGTGTTTATTTCACGATTCCTGACTCGTTGAAAACGTTCCAAGGATTGAATATTTCTTTTTACATTTTCACGTCCAGGAAAAATCGAAGGAACATAAGATGGGTGTAAAGGATGCTCTAATTTTTCATTATTTACAAAATGGGTACTACAAATTCTCGTATATTTATTTGGTACCCAGTCTTTTGGATTTTCTCTGAAATCAAAATAAAAAAAAGTTTGGAAAGTCCAAAAGTGCACGCCTCATAACGCTCAATCATTTTTTAAGAAAAAAATTAATTGTATAATTAATTAAAAAAAAAAAATTATAATTAAGTAATTTCTTACAGAGTATTTTTTATTTTTTTTTTAAATATCGGCGCCCTTTTTTCTTGTCATATGCGCACGCAGTCTAAAAAAATCTAGCTTGATCAAGTGGCTCCAAAGTTTTCACGTGACAAATAAGAAAAGTTCGTTTGGCTTTGTACGGTTGTATCCGTGAATTTTAATAAAAATTCAATTAAAAAAAAAAATACATAAGCTAGGCCACTGATATGAAATACGGACCCAGTTCATCGAATTCTTAAACTAATAAAAAAGGTCCGGTCTTGAAATATCAATTTGTTCGGGAGTAATCGTTGGTACATCCAAAATGGGGTGACATCTGGACGTCCACGTAAAATTTTTTTCAAAACGTTTTTTTTTTTCAAAATAGCAACATGAAATGATTTTAGAAAGTAAAAGATGGTTTAATTTAAGTGTTTTTCGGTGTACGTCTATTTATATTATTGAATAAGTGTAATATGGTTGTGATAGAGGCATTAAAAGATCACAAAATTGCTTGAACTTGACGAGTCGAGTATAAAGCACAACCTCACGCGCTTCGCGCTATGAGGCGTGCAATTATTAAAAGGTTAAGTCATAACTATAAGATAAATGGCACGAATATTTGGAATTTCATCAATTAAATGATCAATTTTTCCATACGTCGTATTTAAATGTTATAATTTTACTGAATGATGCAGTTCGTTTTTATAAATTTTAATTAATATTGTACTTACACGTAATTTTTCACTGCATTCATCCACTGTTTACGTTTTAATATTTTCCATGAGGCTCCTAACACGCTCTCAGGAAATTTATAAAATTTCACTTCCACACTGAATCCACGTTCTCGGCGTGATGTATTATTACATCCAAGAATACAACAATTTTTTCTCGAAGCTGGCATTGTTTAAAAAAATTCAATATATTTTATTTATAATTATTAAAAAATAAATCACATATGTTTACGTTAAATACATGATCCCAACTGTTTTGGATACTTGCCACTAGTTGGCGTAAAAGTCTAGAAGCACGGGGTGCCAGAAACTCCACTCAAATTATTTTCATTCGAAAATACAAAATCTACAAAGTCATAAATATCCGAAATGAAAACTATTCGAAGTTAACAATATTTAAAATTAATTATAGACAAAAGAATAAAATGAAACAGGCGAAAATTTATTAATGAAATCTAGTCGAGACAACACTAGTCAAAGAGCGATCTATACGAATGATAAATTGTTCGAAAGTTCTGAAAGTTCATGGTAACTAACTAGATATAGTCTCGTTCTTACCAGCGAAAAATTCTGCGACCTACCCTGATAGCCACAGTTTCAGACCAACCAAGTTGGTGTCAGATAGTTGCCACCAACTTAGCGACAACTTGCGGTCAACTTCCGAATTTGTAACTGTTGGCGCCAAGTTGGCTACAAGTTTCTGAGAAAAAAGAGACCAATCTACTGCCGCAATATGTCGCCAAATTTCTTGAGAAACTTATCGTCAACTTGGTGTGAAAAAGTTTCAGAGCAACTTTTGCCGACAACTTGGTGACAACTTGGTGAACAAGTTGACACCAACCGAGTTACTTTCCAAGAGTTGCCGCCAAGTTGGTGACAAGTTGCGGCAGTAGATTGACAGAAAGTTGCGGCCAACTTGGCTATCAGGGTATATTGTCAAGTTCAATCGGTATGTCTATTTTTGTATCCACCCTACGGTGGATTCTTTTTTCGGATATATATCTAGTTCACAAGCTTACTTTACTTAAACAATACATAAAATTCACTCAATTTTCGAAAAACTACACCTGCATTTTTATAAATTTAGGTTTTATTCATAAAAATTATATTTTAAACAAAAAAAAAACTTTGTTTTATCAATTTAATTTAATATTTATCTATATATATATACGAGGGATTTCCACCTATGTATTGACTCATCACTATATTTCTGGAACCATCAGGGGTAGAGACGAAATGTAATAGGAATATTTCTTTTGCTGAGTAGAGCCCTGAGGAAAAGATCTGATAAATTCTTATAAAATATTGAAAATTTCCTATCAGAATCTATAAGTTTAGAAAATATTTATAAGAATCAAAAAATTTTCTGATATAGATTTTTAACAGAATTTATCAGTACAGAATTAAGTTACTTTAGTATCAGAAATTTCAGGCAACGTTTTTATAAGAATGATTAAGATTTAACCCGTCAGAATATTTTATAAGTTAATTCTGTCGAATATTTATGAGTTCGAATGAGAATTTTTATTTTTATCAGGTTATATGAGTTTATTCTTAACACATTTTTTATGAGACTCATTGAGTATATTGGTATAAGATTATACTTATACAATCTCAATCACAAAAATTTTTCTCTTCAGCAAATAAGATTTAAAAGTTTAAATCAGAATTTTCATGTGATGAAAAATCTTATAGAATATTTGAACATATTTATCATTTTTTATAAGACTTTTTAATACACTCTTTTTCACCCAATTCTATAAGAATGAATAAGAAACTTCAAAGACAAATGCAGATCATTTTCTTATAAATATTTTGAGAGAATAAATGAGAAAATTGTCAATTGAGTTAACTGATAAAAACTCTAAGCATATTTTTCTATTTTTTTGTAACTATCAATTTTATCAGATTAATTAAGTTTTATCAAGAGTAATTTTTTCTAATTTTTTTTTGTTTTGAGAGTTGAAAGTTTAATTGGAACATTTTTTTTTGATATTCAATCCGATTAATCATTTCTCATATCCCTTTGCTATCTGGAAATTTTAGAAGTTTTTAAAAGTTTACAAAATCATCAGATTGTTTTAAAAATATAATTCTCAACTTATTCATTTCTTTTCGGAATGATTCCTGAAAGGAATCAACAAGAGAAGGGCACGAACTTAGGAATTTACTTTCAAATGAAACGTCGTGTAATAATTGTATTCCTCTAGGATGTTTATTCCTTGAATTCGTAACGCGCAATACACAATCAATTCAGAGAAAATGACGTTTGCAAATATAAACTTAGTGGATATACTAGTAAGGCATCATTCACCGATAAATGAGAAAGAGCCCGATGCCAAATAACAGTTAATTATATAAAGAAATTAAAATTAGATAGTTATTTTACAACTAGAATGCTTAGTTACAATAAGCACATTATTAATGCTAATAATCTCAAAGATTTTAATACTATCAAATCCGCCCTTAAAGACAATAAAATCCAATTTTACACCAATACTCCTAAAGAGGAGAAAGAACAAATCTATCTTTTAAAAGGACTTGAGGGCAGCTTCAATCCAGAAGTTATTCTCAAGGACCTCATCAGCTTAAAAATTGAAGAAATCTCTTTCCTAAAAGTCCGCCAATTTAAAACAAAAAAGTCAATTCTTGAAAACAAAATATTACCTATTTTTGCAGTTCATTTATCAGCGGATAGCAAAGCGAAAAACCTAGAACAGATTTATAACTACGATTTTCAAATTATTCATTGGGACAAATATAAAAACCCTGATGTTGTACAATGCTACAACTGTCAAGGCCTAGATCACACATCAAAAAATTGTAACTTACCTTTTAAATACGTCAAATGCGCAGAAACTCATGAAATAGGTAATTGCCCAATTGATAAATTGAAAAAAGATACTGCCGCTATGGATAACGCTTCTATTAATATTAAGAATAACCTTAAATGCATTCTATGTAAGGAGAATGGTCACCCCGCGTCATACAGAGGGTGCCCTAACTTCATATCGTTTAAAAACAATCTAAAACAACTACAATTAAGGCAAAAGGCAGAAAGAGAAAAAAAATTAGCTAGCATTAACAAAATTATCAATCCCTTGGTATCTTTTAGTGACATTACAAAAAAAAAACATCCCAAACACCCGCCAACCTTATTATTACATCCAACCTCTCTTTAACCATGAGCTTTTACACATCCCAAACAAAACACCTTCCCAGGTAACAAACCCTGACCTCTCAAAAATTTGCTCTCAAATAAAAACACTATCTAACGCAGTAACGGCAACAATCGGTCGAGTGAACGACCTATACAATCTTCTAACACTCACCCAAAACCAATAATGCATAATCCCGTAATAAAAAATCACAAATATAAAGAGCTGTCCTTTATTGCACTTAACATAAACTCTCTCATTTCCCATAATAAACGCTACAACTTATCCCAACTCATAAATCATCACAACCCAGACTTCGTACTTCTCGGAGAAACAAAATTATCACAAAGATTTAATCCTATTTTCAACAACTACAAATTACTTAGATCAGACAGACCAAATTCTATACAAGGAGGAGGTACCGCCATACTTATCCAGGATATACTCAAACATAAACGAGTTTTTCCCAAATGTCTAGTAAATGCCGTATGCATCGAATGTACAGCAATAAAAATTAACATTACAGGCAATAAGAAACTGTTCATCCTTTCAATTTATTCAGCAGGAAACTGTAAGAAAGAATTCATAGATGAACTGTCCGCTCTGTTTAATGAACTCAACCTTGACGACCCAGACACCTTCTATATAATAGCCGGAGACCTAAATGCTAAACATAAAAACTGGAAGAATTTAGTTGAAAATCCCAGAGGTAAATCTCTGCACATCTGGTTAAAAGAAAATGAAATAAAATATAAAATTAATTTTTTAGGCCCTGATGTAGCAACGTACCCCGCCAGTGATTCATATCTTGACATATGCCTAGCTGACAATCGCATCAACTTCATAAAACTGACAAACAATAACCTTAATACTTTACCTTTTGACAGTGATCATAATGCAATTGAATTTGATATTACAATTGACAGATTGACGAATTTGGAAACTGAAGAACCCCGTTACGGTCTTAACTTTGCTAAAACTAACTGGACCCGATTTGAAAAATCACTCAACTCTTACAAAATCTCTGAACTACCTACAGACAGAAACCTTTCAAAAGACGAAATAGATACAGGGTTGACAAACTTAAACACGGCGATCACTAAAGCAATTAACATAGCAACCCCTAAAATTATCCCAAAAAATACGACTGACAAATTCGTAAATAACAACACAAAAAAATTACAAAAGCATAAAAATTACATATCATCACACATTCACAAACTACAAAAACTCGGAATCAAATCTAATAATTCCCTACTGATATATTACAAAAACATCTTAAAAGAATTAAAAACCAAAATATCCAATGAATTTAACAAGGCATCTAACGCATATTGGGAAAAAAAAAAATAAGAAGCATACCTCCTAATGACCCAGTAAAATCACTTCCTCAAATCAATAAGTTATTCAGGAAAAAAGGCACCTCCTCCATTGACAATCTAAAAATTCCTATTGACAAACACCATTTACTAAATGCAGCAGATCTAGACATAACCAATTTCAATAAAGATAACAATAATGCAAGTATCATTACACAACCCTGTGACAAATTAAATTTAATTGGGGCTCACTTTGAGGCAACAAACAACCAAAACATTAACATGGGCAAAGAAGCTCATATACGCTTAGTAAACAGAAAAATTGACGAACTTAAAAACAAAATAAATCTCGAAGAACAAACGAACTCTTCTCTGTTACAGTTTTCAAAAAATGTTCCTTCCACATACCCCCCAAACAACCCTTTTCCCGACTATTTTACTTCCTTCCCGGAACTCCAAAAAATATTTAGAAAATTAAACAACAAAAAATCCTCCAGCTTTGACGGCATACCTAGCTTTATTTTAAAAAACCTTCCCTCTAATATTATATATCTTTTTACAATCCTATTTAACAATGCACTCAATATTTCCTACTTTCCATCTCAATGGGAAATAGCCAAGGTAGTTGCTTTAAAAAAAAAAGATAAGGACAGTTCTAATCCCTCTAGCTACAGACCCATAAGTCTCCTGCCAAACATAAGCAAAAAATTTGAAGTAGTAATAAATAAAGCTATACTAAAATTCTGTAAGGTAAATGAAATTTTACCCGACCATCAGTTCGGCTTTCGCCATAAACACTCAACAATACATGCCATAAACAAATTCACCTCAGACATATGTAGAGAACTGAATGCTGGTCGATGCGTTGGGTCTTGTTTTATAGATCTAGAAAAAGCCTTTGATACTGTATGGCTAGACGGTTTATTCTTCAAACTTCTCACTTACCACTTCCTACATCACCTCATAAAAATCATATGGAACATGGTACATGGTAGATCTTTCTGGGTTTCGGACGGTCCAAATCTCTCAACTCTTTCCTTCAAAATATCTAACGGCCTCCAGCAAGGTACAGTAAACTCCCTTCTTCTGTTCAACCTTTATACCATTTCATTATTAAAATTGTTCGGACTTAACATAGACGATGATAAAAAAGCTATAGCATTTGCAGATGACTTGCTAGTATACGTCACCGGTAGCAAATCCTCCGAGATAAACATAAAACTACAAAAGCTCTTCGAAAATATACAATACTACTTTCATACTTGGAAACTCAAAATGAACACTTCTAAATGCGAATCAATTCTCTTCAGACCCAAACTAAAAAACGCACATGCAGACGTCAAAATAAATTGGAAAAAATTTCAAATTAAAGAAAACGAAAATTCAAATATCATCATCCCACACAAAAATGTAGTAAGGTACTTAGGAGTATACCTGGACAATAATTTAAACTTCTACTCACACATTGACACCCAAATTAATAAAGCCAAAAAGCAATTCAAAAGCCTGTCTAGACTATTCTATTCTAAATTTCTAAACAGAAAGGTCAAAATATTATGTTACCAACTTCTAATCAGACCAATTATTACCTACGGCTGCCCTATTTGGTTTAATATTCCACCTAAAGAAATGGAAAAATTAAGAAAATTTGAAAGGCAATGCTTAAGAGCCTGCCTCAACATGTACAAAACACCCGAATCGAATTATATAAAATTCTATCACAATCTAACTATACTAAATACAGCAAACATTGGACGTATTGACAACCACATTATCCGTCTTTGCCGCAATCATTTTGCCAATGCATCCTCTTCTACTGAAAATAGTTTAATATCAGGTCCCTTTTACCCACAACCACAATACTTCAATCAAGCAATGACATCGGGGTACACACCTCCCGAAATATTCACATACCTGGACAGCCTAGGTCTCATTCAAGACCCTCAGTTCATACCGTTAATATACCACGTCAAAAGAGGCCCAAACGCCAAAGCTATTAATTATGACTCAAAAATATTATCAAATACCGACATACAATACTGCACTTCAGTCCCACAAAAAGACAAATTGGTTAATCCCCACAATTGTAAGGAATACTGGTGGTTTACCTAATCTGCTCCTTTTCCTCCTTTATTATTTATTATCTTCTCTTTCTCCCGTTTTCTTTATTTGTTGATGTATATATATATATATATATATATATATATATATATATATATATATATATATATATATATATATATATATATATATATATATATAAACTTTTGAACTATATATATTTTCTGACTCAGCTCGACAAACTAAGTCAGAAAATGGCTAAATTTTTCAAAAGTTGCGCCATGAGGACGGCTGCAATAGTTAGATTTTTATAAAATCTTCTAAAAATGCAATCACTGATGAGCAGCTAAACCAATACACGAGAGGCTTAATAAAGCCAATGGATTTAGTAAAACAATTTTCCTATTTGACGAACTTTGATGAAGGTAAATATGCAATTAACAGTATACACTAGTCACAAAAATTAAAGGATAAAAACAAATTCGAAATTTTTGGGTGGTTTTTAAGAAGCTGTAACTCCGAGGAAAATGATCGAACAGCAAAAAAAAATTGTAGTTCTGTGTATCTCGTTTTCAAATATTACCATAAACATTTTTTTATTATATTTGGGTCAGTAGCAATCCTGAGGAAACTACCAAAAAAAAAATTTTCAAAATTTTTCGACGCCTAAATTTTTGAGGCTAAAAGCTGATTAGTTTTTGGAATTGATCGGTTCAGCCGTTTAAAAGATATTTAAAAAACGAATTTTTGAAAATTTTATTTTTGAGATTTCTCAAAATTGATCGACTCAAATTTTGTAAATTTGTATCAGAATTCTAGGGGCAAAGGAACTCTTTAGAACGCTGCTTATTTTGATCGAATCAGATGATCCGTTCAAAAGTTATAAGAGATTTACATACATATACACACACACACACACACACACACACACACACACACACACACACACACACACACACACACACAGAAGGAAGAAGGAAGGTAGTTAACACCTTAGCCACCAGAAGGAAGAGCAGTAGCTAGATCCTCCCTTCACGAAGTAATGCCTGACGGCGGTTTCCATGAGGGATTAGAGGAAAGAAGGAAAAGGGGTTTAGGGTTTAGTGGGTAGCGGCGTTAGTGTCGAGTTTTAGTATGACGTTGCGTCGAGTCGCCACATATCCAGGCCAAACAGCTATGCCTAGAATCCGTAAAAAGGATTCCCCCCCCTAAAAAAAAAAAAAAAAAAAACACACACACACACACACACACACACACACATACATACATACATACATACAGACACGGTGATATCACCGCGGAAATAGTCAGGAAAGCTTCCTAGGACCTCAAATCGTCGAGATCTGATGAAAACTCGATTTTCGAAAAACGCGGTGAAAACAATAACTTCCTGATTTTTGAAAATTTTCGATTTTCTTAGCGAGAAGTTAAAAATTTTAAGCCGAAAGGGAGTATATGAAAAAATAATCGAAATAACTGCTAAAGACTTCAAAAGGTCGAGATCTACCGAAAAATAAATTTTTGGAAATTGAACTAAAAACACTATCACAGCCCAATTTTTCGATAAGATAAGAACTTTATTTTTAATTTTTCGATGAATTCCTACGAAATGCGAAAACCTTGAAATTTCAACCGAAATCCCAATGATCTAATACAAATTTAGCATATACTAGCAATGTACAAATATTTAATTGAAAAATTTAAGTTCTACTGTTTTCAGACTCATAATGTAAAATTTTCATCTATAACATCTGGAAATAAATTTATGCTCATAAATTTACTGATGTTATCAAAGTAAAATTTTTGTCGGGTTATAAATAAAAAATACATAATGAGTGTAATAAGCCAACGTATGCACAAGTACAAAAAAAGTAAATAAATGAAAAGAAAATTTGCACCAGAATGATAAAAAAATATAACGTAGTTAATTAGTGGATTTTTCTGAGTGCCTAAAACTTGAGATTCTCGCTTATTTAACACAGAGCACATTGTAATAAGCAAAGAACAACTCGCTGCCCTAAGTTTTCTGAACCGGAGAGAACTGTTGAATGGCAACCTTATTTTAATAATAGCTATGAATGTAGTAAGCTTTTCGAGTCTACTGCCATTTCCAGTAAATACATCAACCTAACAGAGACCAACAACGTAACAGAAGAATTACCGTCACGTGAAGCTTAAGTAAAACTTGTTTTCCTATTTATCAAAAGTGATGCACAGTTTTACACCATTTACGTAACTTAGAAAAAAATCGGTATGTATGATTATGCTGCGCTTGTAACTAATAAGTTACCGGAGTTCTGCTATGTCTGTTAACCACCAGTACGCCGGCCTGTGGAAACTCCTATTTTTCAGTCGCGGCATAGAGGCGTCACATGCGGCAGCAATCTCCTTCATCATATTTAGCGCTGCCTTTTCCGTCTCACTGCAGGTATCCGGAGTCGGATTGTTCTGAAGGATAGACCAGCTTCGTGCAAGTGAAGCTCGCAATGCCTCTGGATCAAGCCTTCTGGCATTCCACTTCCGCTTATGAAGGTCGCGTTGTGAAACCGGAGTAGATGACAATCCAACGTTGAATGTTACAAACTGGTGGTCACTGCCACTGTATTCTTCGGATACAGTCCAGTCTTCGATCATGTTGGCAGTCCTTGGAGTCGCCAACGAAATGTTGAGGATGGACTCTTGGTACCCTGGTCTTCTAAAGGTCGTGGTGCTCCCGGTGTTCAGCACTATGAGGTCGAGTCTAGCCGCGACGTCAGCGACCTCGTTACCTCTGGTGTCGGAAAAAGCAGCGCCCCACTCAGTCGATTTAGCTTTGAAGTCTCCGGCTACGATGACTTCGCCGTTAAACTTAGTGACCGTATCTTCTATATTTGCCAGTTTCTGTCGGAACACACTAATCCCTTCGTTAGGTGAGAGATAGACGCTCATGAAGTAGGTTTTGGGGGTTTGAATCAAGACAAAACCTGCTCCACTTCCGCTGTTGTTAACGGTAACGTTCTTTGTGTTCACAATCCAAATTGCTGCCGTACCAGTTTTGTCTGCGAACCATGTTTTATCTTCGATGTTTAGATATTGCTCGCAGATAAAGCAGACGTCGATTTTATCTTCAAAGACACGCTGGCGCAGCAGGTTTTGCGCCAAGGCGCACCTATTCAGGTTGCCTTGTAGTATGCGTGTCATTTCTGCCCTCTCTTGGCTTCTGCAGTTGCTGTGCGGAATGCCCTGCAAGCTCCAGTCCCAGAAATATAGTATAGACCATCCTGGGCATCTTTGTCCGGAGCACAAAGGAAGCATTTTGGCTTCTCCGTTCAGTTTACGGCCTTGTGGTTCTCTCCGCCACATTTGTAGCAGCACCTGCTTCTGTTTGGTCCCGCACACTGGCGTGTTTAGTGTCCAAAACTAAGACATTAAAAACAGCGGGTTACTTTTGCAACTGGGCGTATACGACAGTTCACCCAACCGATCATTATATGGGCCTTGTCAAAGGCCTTAATCGCACTGGCTTCGTCTACTTCGCAGAAGGCTGCCCGATTTCCTCGTGGTGTGGGTTTTGTCAAATTTACTCGTTTGACCTTCAGGCTGTCAGTGAATTCACGTTTGAGTGCTTCACGGACTTCGCTCTCGGTAGAGATTTCGTCCAAGTCGAGGATCTCGATCGTTGTTGTTGGTGTTAGCATCTTGACCGTGCCGATGTTTGCAGTGGCTGACCTTATTGCATCGGTGAAAGCCTTGCTGTCTTTGGTCTTTCGAGCCATTTCAAGGAGAACGCTTCCGTGTTTCGTCTTTTTAATAAACTTTATGTCTACGCCCGTCTCGACAGGGCTTACCTTGGCCTTGATTTCCTTCAGGATATCGGCATAAGTTTGGCCGTCTACTGGTTGGACAAGAACAGCTTGAGTTCTTGTCTTCTTTCTCCTCGGTTTCTTAGAGGCACCCTTACTTGGCTGGTTTTGAGCTTTATTAGGGGGAGCCGCTGTTTCATGCTCTTTTTCCTTCTTCTTCCTATTTCGGTCCACTGTAGTCCAGACGTCCTCCCGGGCTGTCTTTTTCTGTGGTGGCTTCTCAATTATTGAAGAAGGGCTGGGTGTGGACAGCTGCCTCTTCTTGTTATTGTCCTTTCCTTGCTGTGGTAATTTTTTAGGAGTGACCAAAGATGGCTGTGGTTTTTTGGTCAGACTCGGAGTTGTTTGGGTCGTTGAGGCCGACATGCCTGGGGATTCGTTGGCTAACCTATATGCTGTAGTGATAGATGTAACCAATTTTCTAATCTCATGATGGAGATTCTTCTTGTCTTTTATAAACTCGGCTAACTCTGCGATCTTGATGCCGAGCCTCTCCATTGGTGACTGTTGGCCTGTAACGGTCGGTACAGAGTTGATTCTTCCTGGGTAGGTTTGATTAGTGACAGGAGCAAAAGGTCCTCCACTTTTTGGAGGAATGTTGCTCAGCTGTCCGTTCTCTGCCATCTGGGCTGATTTCGTACTTCCTGAAACCTTGCTAGCATTGCTAGACAGCAGAGCCATGGGGTCTACTCCGCTGTTAAAACGGTCGCTTGATAACGACGAGTTCAGAACCGTTTGCACGCCGTCCCTCGTCGGCACTGAGGTATCCTCTCTCTGCACCGTAAACGATGTTTGAAATTGATCTGGCATTTTCATATCATCTTTTGCTAGGTTTTGGTCCACCCCGAGTATTCTATTCCCTCGGTACCCGACGCATCTGACGTGCAGATATGCCGGGCATTCCCCTATCCACCACCTGGGGACGCGCCCGATGAGGGACCCAGCAAGCCCGACACGAGGTGTGTGTGTGTGTGTGAGTGAGTGTGTGTGTGACTATGTGACTCGCTTATAACTTTTGAACGACTAAACCGATCGGAATCTACTAAACGGCGTTCTAAAGAGTTCCCTCAAACTTAGATTTTCCATAAATTTGAACCGATTTGGACCGATAGATTTTGAGAAATTTTTAAAAATCTCAAAAAAATAAGAAAAAAATTAGGAAAACGATTGACCCTGAAGGCCATCCTTGCAACTTCCCGCTACTTTCGTAATTAAGCGCTCAAAATTGGACTTATTACGTTTTTGAGCTCTTCGAGCTCAAAAATATAATTTTCGTGCCGTTTTGAGCTCTCCGAGCTCAAAAGTCTGATAGAAGTTTAATAAAACACTATTTTTTTAATTTTCAAACCACAATAACTTTTGAATGAATGTACCAATTTTAACGTGGTTGGCGACATTCGAAGCAGTTTTTTCAAATTCTATGATATATTTTCGAACACAAATTGATCAGACCAGAAATTTCGGTGTAATTCGAAAAAAATACTTTTTTTCGATTTCTTTCGTCAACGATAACTCACGAACGAATTAACCGATTTTAACCGGCTTGGTGGCGATCGACGTGGTTTTTCGATGTTAAGAGCTAATTATTTTTTGGAATTAATCGGTCAAGCTGTTTGGAAGTTATCCAAAAAAAACCACATTTGAAAAATTTTTTTTTTGCAGTTTTTTTAAGATTTCTCAAAATCTTTCGGTCCGAATCGGTTCAACTTGTATTCAAAATCTAAGTTTAGTTGAACTGTTTCGAATGGCACCACTTGCGATCAAATCGATCAAGCCGTTCAAAAGTTATGAGAGGTTTACATACATACATACACACACACACACACACACACACACACACACACACACACACACACACACACACACACACACACACACACACACACACACACACACATACATACTATGCGAGACATTAATTCTTTCCGGTCAGTGCTGCTTTTGTAGGAATGGAAAAATTAATTTTTGGAAATCTCTAAAAATTAATTTGGAAATTTATAAAAATGTACTTTGATGTTAAAGGAAAAAATTATAAAAGAACTTTCGTAAAATAATAAAAAGCTATAAATGGAAACACCTAAATAAAAAAAATGGCTTATTAGTAAATCTGTAAGTTTGGCCAACTAAAGAAAGATAAATCTCTATTTTTGAAAATTTCTTTTACTGGAAATATTATTATTTGATATAAATTAAAAAAATCTAAAAAATTAGGAAAACGGTTGACCCTGAAGGCGATCCCTGCAACTTCCCGCTAATTCCATACTTAGGCGTTTAAAATTGCACCAATGACGTTTTTGAGCTCTTCGAGCTAAAAATATACAATTTATGGCTTATTTTGAGCTCTCCAAGCTCAAAGAGATTGCTTTCCTATGCTTTTGAGCTCCTCGAGCTCAAAAGTCTGATAGGGATTTGATGACACTATTTTTTGAATTTTTAAACCGCAATAACTTTTGAATGAATACACCGATTTTCACGCGGTTGGCAGCATTCAACGCAGTTTTTCAAGCCTCACAAAGAATCTCAAATTTTGAATTGATTGCGCTAAAAATTTCGGAGTTATTCCGAAAAAACATTTTTTTCGTTTTTCTTTCGTTCACGATATCTCTCGAACAAATCAACCGATTTCGACCGGACTGGTGGCGATCGACGTCGTTTTTTGAGGTCAAGAGCTGATTAGTTTTTGGAATTGAACCTTTAAGCCGTTTAAAAGTTATTCCAAAAAAAACCACATTTGAATAAATTTTGTTTTTAGTTTTTTTAAGATTTCTCAAAATCTATTGATCTGAATTAGTCCAAATAGTTTTCAAAATCTAAGTTTGGTCAAGCTCTATCGAATGGCACCAACCACGATAAAATCGGTCAAGCCGTTCAAAAGTTATAAGCGGTTCACATACTTTCACACACACACACACACACACACATACACACACTCGGGGCAGAAGAGATACTGCTACCGGGCGTGTCTCCCCGAGCGGATGGGAGAACGCTCGCTGTCTTTGGATGACACTTAATCTCTTAGTTGATGAGGTACAGCGGGTGGGAGCCAAGCAAAATAACCAAACAAAATAAGCTCCCGTGGACAAAACTCCCCTTTAATGGTTTGGTCACACTAACTGACCTAGCAAGACGATTAGTTCCTGCTGTAACTCACTGGGAGTGTCCGGAACCTGTATCGTAGTTTCCGACGATGCAGGCCATGGCTGATGTGAGCTTGCTCTGCCGAGGTGAAAGTTGCAGCAGTGGATCAGGAGCCAGCCACTTCGGGCCTTGATCAGGAAGTACGCAGTGAGTGTTAGAGATCGGAATCTTCACCGCTCCGAGCGAGTCTAGTCCGTCCGTGTATTCCGGGACTGGCTAAGTGTCGGCTAGGCCTCAGGGAACTGGGGTAGGAGTACTATCTCCGAGGGTACAACCGTTCCTAGTTATGGCAACCCGCTCCATTCCGTACGATGCGCTGGTAAATCAAAAAAGTATGAGTAACCCACAGGAAACAAACAAGAGGGGAAACGGGCTACATGCCCAACAAGCAGCGATTGACGCAAGCGCTGAAATGAAGCGTTCGCAAGCGCTCAAACGCCTTGAAAAGCTGATCAGTGAGCTGAATGATTTTGTCCAACCAAAGGTCAACATTCACAAAGAGATAAAATCCAAGATGACTGGTGTGACTAACGCCTTTCAAAGGTTTGAGAAGCTGGATGAGGAGTGGCGCTCATCATTGCAGCGCATTTCTCATGCTACACTGGAGAAAGCCTGTCAGGCTGTCGTCGTGACTGACGAAGCAATGGACACCGAAGCTGGAGGTGATGGTGAATCAGTCGCTGAAGACAAGGGTGAAACTGACACAAGGCCTGGAAAGAGAAAGGACCGAAACTCGCCAGAGCCAACCGATAAAGTCACAAAGAAGAAGGACTTAAAAAAAAGCCCTCCTCAACGACTGGCAGGTCGACGAACCTAAGAAGACGACTGACTGGGAAAAAGTTCAGTCTAAGAAGGAGAAGAGAAGGCTAGCTAGTGAGCAACTCCCAAAGCAACCGCCGAAAGAGCCCCGGCCGGAACCTAAGCGGAAGAAACCGCGAAAATGGACCAGGCCTGACGCTCTGATCATCCGTCCGGTCGAGAAGGAGAAGTACGCCGAAATATTGCGTCGTATAAAGCAGGCCGTCCCTGATGAACAGGTCCGCACAACCGTGGAAAAGATCCACAAAACCAAAACTGGGGACATGCTGATTACGCTCTCAAAGAAGAGTATCGACAAAGGCCAAGCCTTGCAAAAGACCATCATGGATATTCTTCAAAAAGAGGCCGAAGTAATCTGCAAAGGACCGCAGGAGACCATCGAGATCCGAGACATTGATGATGACACGACGAAGGAGCACATTCAGACTGCCCTGAAAACGGAAACCGGAGAAACTTGCGAAATACCACTAGAGGCTATCAAGATCCGTAAGGCCTACAGAGGTACGCAAACGGCTACAGTGACACTACCAGCAGCTGGAGCACAACAGCTACTGGAAGGAAGCGGCAAAATAAGGATTGGCTGGGTCAATTGCCGAATAAGAGCAACTAGAAGACCAGTCCAATGCTTTAAATGCTGGCACTTCGGACATGTTGGGTCCCAATGCAAAAGCCAAGTAGACCGGTCTTAACTTTGCATCAGATGTGGACAAGAAGGGCACCGTATCTCTGACTGTAAAAATCCTGCCAAGTGTGCAATATGTGCTGAGCAGCAAGGAGCAAAGGACGTGGCTCACCATGCCGGCACCCACAGGTGCCCGGTATTTCAGGAGGCGCTCCAGAAGTTGACGAACAAACAACCATGAGGATACTACAGCTCAATCTCAACCATTGTGAGGCAGCGCATGACCTGCTCATGCAATCCATGCGAGAATTAGAGCTTGACTTGGTACTAATAGCAGAGCCATATAAACACCTGAGTACCCAACCCTGGGAATCTGATAGCACATCCAAAGCTGTCATCTGGTCATGTGGCAAGCTCCCTTTCCAAAATGCAGTCGACAACAGCAATGCCGGCTTTGTAGCAGTATCAGTAGAGGGCATCCGCTTCTATAGCTGCTACGCACCACCTAGCCTCTCCATTGTTGACTTCACTGATTTCTTGGATCGACTAACTGAAGATGCGAAGCAATACCATCCAGTAGCGATAGCCGGAGACTTCAACTCCTGGGCAGTTGACTGGGGCAGCAAACATACCAACGCACGAGGGAAAGCACTACTAGAGGCCTTTACTACACTAGATGTAGTTTCGTTCAACAGTGGTGATACGCCGACCTACACCAAAGGTGACGCAAGCTCAATTGTAGACCTCACTTTTGTCAGTAATAGCCTTGCTAGAGGTGACTACAACTGGAAAGTGTTGGACATCTACACTTCCAACGACCATCATGCGATATTCTGGGAAATATCAAACGACCAGAACCTCAAGAGACCAATCAAGCAGTCTAACATCGTTGGTTGGAAGGTGAAATCTTTTGACCCAAAAGCATTGCTAATAGCCCTCAATGGTGATCCGATCAACACTGGATGTACAGAACAACATACTAAGGACCTGATGAGGAGAGTAACACATGCTTGTGATGCCAGTATGCTTCGTAAACGTGGCATAAATTCGAGACCTTCGGTGCATTGGTGGAACGACCACATCAGCGTCCTCCGTAAAGAGTGTCATAGAAAGAGAAGAATCTTCCAGCGCGGCTATCAACGGCTCAACTCAGTGGAGCTGATCGCAGAGTACCTTATAAGGTGGTTATGACCCACCCGAAAAAACAACAAATGCCATCACCTACGTGTCCTCAATTTCTTCAGAAAATTGTCACTGCACTGTTCCCACAGCAACGCAACTTCGATTACCAGTTGGCGCCAGGCGAACTGGACGACATTCCACCTGTCACTGAAGAAGAACTGCTGGAGACCTGTAACCGTGTAGGGAATAATAAAGCGCCGGGATTGGACGGAATCCCTAATATAGCCTTGAAAACCATCATAAAGGCAGCTCCAACATTATCCCTCGACGCTTATGATGCATGCCTCAAGGAGGGGACTTTTCCTCGTAAGTGGAAACAGCAACGATTGGTACTGTTACCTAAAGGGAAGAAACCACCAGAAGAACCGTCATCTTACCGACCACTTTGCATGCTAGATACGGCGGGTAAGATATTGGAGCGCATAATTCACCAGAGAATCGAAGCAGTAGTCGACCCACTCCTGGCAGAAAATCAGTATGGATTCCAGAAAGGATGATCAACCCTGGACGCAATCAAACAGGTTGTTGATACGGCCAAGGAAGCAATCGCAGGAACCAGATGGAAAGGTGGAACGAAGAAGTATTGCCTGGTGGTGACACTAGACATCAGAAACGCCTTCAACTCCGCCAATTGGAAATGCATCATGCAGGCCCTCCAAGAGAAGAATGTACCAGAATACCTGCTTAAGATCGTAGCAAGCTACTTTGAAAACAGGGTCCTGAAGTATGACACGAAGAACGGTCCGAGGGAGTATGATATTACTGGAGGGGTACCATAAGGTTCAGTTCTAGGCCCGCTCCTGTGGAACATTATGTATGACGGTCTATTAAGACTAACTCTGCCAAGAAACGTCAAACTCGTAGCATATGCAGATGACGTAGCCGTAGTGATCGATGCCAAACACCTTGACGAGATAAATCATATGTTCGATCTCACTTTTGAGCACGTTAACCGGTGTATGGACGCAGTGAACCTGCAACTGGCGCAACACAAGACTGATGCAGTACTTATTACCAGCAGAAAAGTGGTAGAGACCATTAAGCTGAAAGTCGGCGAACAAGAAATCACATCACAACCTTATATCCGATATTTGGGAGTGATGCTTGATGCCCGACTCAACTTCAAGCAGCAAGTGGAACATGTCAGTGCCAAAGCGTCAGTAGTGAAGGCTAGTCTCGCACGACTGATGCCGAACGTCGGAGGCCAAAAACAGAGCAGGAGGCTATTATTGTCATCAGTAGTCACATCGGTGCTCACTTACGGAATATCCATTTGGGCCGACGCATTAAAGACGCAAGAATCATGGAGAAAGGCTGGACCAGTATATCGACTGAGTGCCCTACGAGTAGCTAGCGCCTTCCGCACAATATCAGAGGAAGCAGTGTGTGTTATTTCCGGTACTCTGCCTCTCAGCGTCTTAGCTGAGGAAAGACGGGCCCTTTACCAACGAAAAAGGTCAACTTCACTGATCCCTGAAGAGCTTAGAATTGAAGAACGGCAGAAGAGCATAGGCCGATGGCAACTACAATGGGATGCTGCAGAGAAGGGTAGGTGGACGCACCGTCTCATACCTCGGATCGACAATTGGCTTAACCAGAATCACGGTGAGGTCAATTACTATCTTACGCAGATGTTGTCGGGACATGGGTGTTTTCGAGAGTATCTACACCGCTTTAAGCACGATGACTCTTCGAAGTGCCCGTCCTGCCCAGGAGCTGCTGAAGACGCGGAGCATGTCTTCTTTGTATGTCCTCGTTTCAATCCACAGCGTGAAGAACTGGAGAGGATCCTGAACCAGAGAATGCAACCAGATTCACTAGTAGAAGCAATGTTGTCATCAGAAGCTGCCTGGAACGCTACCAACACGTTTGCAACAGAAGTCCTTAAAGACTTGCGTTCCCCCGAAAGAAAAAGAGCAAATAGCAGAAGATAGAAGGAAGGTAGTTAACACCTTAGCCACCAGAAGGAAGAGCAGTAGCTAGATCCTCCCTTCACGAAGTAATGCCTGACGGCGGTTTCCATGAGGGATTAGAGGAAAGAAGGAAAAGGGGTTTAGGGTTTAGTGGGTAGGGGCGTTAGTGTCGAGTTTTAGTATGACGCTGCGTCGAGACGCCACATATCCAGGCCAAACAGCTATGCCTAGAATCTGGAAAAAGGATACCCCCCCTAAAAAAAAAAAAAAAAAAAAAATACACACACACACACACACACACACACATATACACACACACATACATAGATACATACATACAGACACCGTGACAACCTCGCGGGGATAGTCAGGGAAGCTTCCTATGACCTTTAAACGTCGAGATCTGATGAAAACTCGATTTTTGCAAAACGGGGTGAAAACAATAACTTCCCGATTTTTGAAAATCTTCGATTTTCTTAGCGGGAAGTTAAAAATAATTCTCACCTTATGGAAAATATAATTTTCGAAAAAGCTTACGTTTGTACTATAGTATTTACGGTAATTAAAAAAAAAAATTAATTATTAATAAACATATGAATAGACGTCCGAACGATTTTATGGAATTTTGCAGAAATGGAATTCAATATTTTTAAAAACTTAAAAAAATTGAAATTCACATGAATGGCGATCAATAAAAAGAGAATCGGTAAATATGTAAATCTCTAAAAATGGAAATCTCTCAAAATGTATCTGTAAAAATGGAAATCTTTTAAAATAAATTATCATTTTTTTTTTTTATAATTAACGAGAATTCTCAATGACTTTGAGAATTTCTTACCTAAAGGGAGGTATCGAGGATACCGGAAGCTCGACTACTAAGACATCTTCTCCGACAGTTCTCACGGAAAACGCTAAAATACATTTTAAATCATCAGTTATCATGTAGTGAGGTATCTAGCAAACTGGAAGCTTCACTACCAAGACATCTTCTCCGACGAATCTCCCGAAAATCGCTATAATACATTTTATATCATCAGTTATCATGTAGGGAAGATATCTAGCAAACTGGAAGCTTCACTACCAAGACATCTTCTCCAACAGTTCTCGCGAAAAACGCTAAAATACATTTTAAATCATCAGTTGTCATGTAGTGAGGTATCTAGCAAAATGGAAGCTTCACTACCAAGATATCTTCTCCGACGGATCTCCCGAAAAATGCTACAATACATTTTAAATCGTCAGTTATCATGTATTGAGGTATCTAGCAAACTGGAAGCTTTACTACCAAGACATCTTCTCCGACGGATCTCACGAAAAACGCTGAAATACATTGTATATTATCAGTTATCATGTAAGGAAGATATCTAGCAAACTGGAAGCTTCACTACCAAGACATCTTCTCTGACAGTTCTCTCGGAAAACGCTAAAATACGAGAATAAAAATATTTAAAGTCAGTAAAGCTATGTTTAAATGTTTTTGACTGATTATTAAAATAATAAGTCGTTAATATTACATGAAAAAATTTATTTTTAATGAAGTTAAAAATTTCATACAAAATATAATAAAAAATTTTTAAAATATTTGTTTTTTAACTATTTTTTATTATTATTAAGAAAATTGAAAAAAATGAAATCATATTAACGTTAGTTGTAGATATAATTAACAATTTAACTTTACATATGAGAACATTTTTTTAGTTTAAATAGACAAAATATAAAATTGTAATTACAATCGGAGTTGATAAATGAAATCTGAGTATCGATCACAACATTCTGAAAGAGTTGGGACGAAAGTCTCGGTACAAATTAACTGCACCATAGCCTGATAAATTTCGCCTGGATCTTGATTTTTTCTGAACATCTTATAAATTTTTCCGGCTACTATTTCTTCTTACGCGAAGACAGAGTAGTTGTACCAGCAGATCGTTGATGATTTCTTCAGTAGTTCTTTCATTTGGTACTGAGTTTCATTTTTTCTTCTTTTAATAATCGCAGCTCGTAAAGAGCTACTTGTAATTCACGCAACTTCTACGCTGATTAACATTTCAATTACATTATTAGCGCAGTTCAAAATACAATATAACATAAATGTATGTAACATTATATAATTCAACATAAATTAAAATTAAAATCTGAACTTTATATTAGGTAAAAAGGATAAGATCTCATCGATCTTCGCGAAAATTATTGAGTCAATTATTACGTTGTTGTAGCCTCTATGTCGACAATTTCACATTTTGATTATTACGTCTTTTCTAGAATATTCCGATCGACAAATCGGGCAAGTTTTTATTTTGTAAACATAAAAAGTATTTATCCAACAGAGATAGCACCCGATGATATGGGAACATCTCTCTAATTTGATTGTTTCTTCTTCCGTTTTACAATATTGGCAAGGATCAATTAAATCATCTGTAAATTTATAAAAATTTAAGAATAGTACATTACGCATCAAGAGAAGTAAATTATGAAATGTCTCAGAACACAAGTAATTGTTGGCCAAAGCGAAGCGGAGGAATTAAATATTAACTCAATACAGTTATTGGGTGATTAGAGTAACAGCTGAAATAACTTAACGGGCTAAAGTGTCGTAAGCTATAAAATTTATGAGTTACTTACTATTTCTAATTTTTTTATTTCCCTCAGTTTTATTAGATGAAAACAGTATCACGACTCTGCCAAATCTCCAGTTTCTATGTTAAAAATCACCGTTACTTGATGGTATGTTGAAGAAATTTTATAAAGTAAAATAATGATTACCCTTAAATTGTAAAAATCCATTCAGGTCTTTAATTAATTACCTTCATTATTTTGCAAGGTTTCAAAAACGTAAGAGATAACTACTGAGGAGATCATCACCGATATATGCTGGAGGCTACAACTACTCTGTCTTCGCGTAAGAAGCAATTGGAGCCGGAGAAATTTATACGATTATACTTATTCTTTTTACCAAATATAAAGTTCACAATTTAATTTTAATTTATGTTGAATTATATAATGTTACATACATTTATGTTATATTGTATTTTGAACTGCGCTAATAATTTAATTGAAATGTTAATCAGCGTAAAAGTTGCGTGAATTACAAGTAGCTCTTTACGAGCTGCGATTATTAAAAGAAGAAAAAATGAAACTCAGTACCAAATGAAAGAACTACTGAAGAAATCATCAACGATCTGCTGGTACAACTACTCTGTCTTCGCGTAAGAAGAAATAGTAGCCGGAAAAATTTATAAGATGTTCAGAAAAAATCAAGATCCAGGCGAAATTTATCAAACTATGGTGGAGTTAATTTGCACCGAGACTTTCTTCCCAACTCTTTCAGAATGTTGTGATCGATACTCAGATTTCATTTATCAACTCCGATTGTAATTACAATTTTATATTTTGTCTATTTAAACTAAAAAAATGTTTTCATGTGTAAAATTATATTGTTAATTATATCTACAACTAACGTTAATATGATTTCATTTTTTTCAATTTTTTTAATAATAATAGAAAATAGTTAACAAACAAATATTTTAAAAATTTTTTATTATATTTTGTATGAAATTTTTAACCTCATTAAAAATAAATTTTTAACTTCATTAAAAATAAATTTTTTCATGTCATATTAACAACTTATTATTTTAATAATCAGTCAAAAACATTTAAACACAGCTTTACTGACTTCTCATATTTTTATTCTCGTATTTTAGCGTTTTCCACGAGAACTGTTGGAGAAGATGTCTTGGTAGTGAAGCTTCCAGTTTGCTAGATATCTTTCCTACATGATAACTGATAATATAAAATGTATTTCAGCGTTTTTTGTGAGTTCCGTCGGAGAAGATGTCTTGGTAGTGAAGCTTCCAGTTTGCTAGATACCTCACTACATGATAACTGACGATTTAAAATGTATTGTAGCGTTTTTCGGGAGATTCGTCGGAGAAGATGTCTTGGTAGTGAAGCTTCCAGTTTGCTAGATACCTCACTACATGATAACTGATGATTTAAAATGTATTTTAGCGTTTTTCGCGAGAACTTTCGGAGAAGATGTCTTGGTAGTAAAGCTTCCAGTTTGCTAGATATCTTCCCTACATGATAACTGATGATATAAAATGTATTATAGCGTTTATCGGGAGATTCGTCGCAGAAGATGTCTTGGTAGTGAAGCTTCCAGTTTGCTAGATACCTCACTACATGATAACTGATGATTTAAAATGTATTTTAGCGTTTTCCGCGAGATCCGTCGGAGAAGATGTCTTGGTATTGAAGCTTCCAGTTTGCTAGATACCTCACTACATGATAACTGATGATTTAAAATGTATTTTAGCGTTTTCCGCGAGAACTGTCGGAGAAGATATCTTAGTAGTCGAGCTTCCGGTATCCTCGATACCTCCCTTTGGATAAGAAATTCTCAAAGTCATTGGGAATTCTCGTTAATTATAAAAAAAACAATTAGGAAAATGGTTGACCCTAAAGGCCATCCCTGCAACTTACCGCTAATTCCGTTAATACCTGGCCGCTTTTTTGAGCTTTTCGAGCTCCAAAGTACAATCTGTGTGTTGTTTTAAGCTCTCCGAGCTCAAAAAGATACTTTTTCTATGCTTTTGAGCTCTTTGAGCTCAAAAGTTTGATAGAAGTTTCATAGAACACTATTTTTTGAATGTTCATACCACAATAACTTTTGAATTAATGAACCTATTTTCACGCAGTTGGCGGCATTCTACGTAGTTTTTTAAGCCTTATAAATAATTCTTAAGTTTCAATTGGTCAAACTAGAAATTTCGGAGTAACTCTGAAAAAACACTTTTTCGGTTTTCTTTCGTTCACGATATCTCTCGAACGAATCAACCGATTTTGACCGGATTGACGGTGATCGACGTGGTTTTTCAAGGTTGAGAGCTGATTAGTTTTTGGAATTGATCGGTTGAGCTGTTTAAAAGTTATCCCAAAAAAACCACTTCAGAAAAAATTTTTTTTCCTACCTTTTTTTAGATTTCTCCGAATTTCTCAAAATCTATCGGCCCGAATCGGTTCAAATTAACAAAAATTATAAGTTTGGTGATGCCCTTTCGAATGGCACCAACCGCAATGAAATCGGTTCAACCGTTCAAAAGTTATAAGAGGTTTACATACTTACACACACACACACACACTCGGGGCAGAAGAGATACTGCTACCGGGCGCGTCTCCCCGAGCGGATGGGAGAACGCTCGCTGTCCTTGGATGACACTTAATTTCTTAGTTGATGAGGTACAGCGGGTAGGAGCCAAGCAAAATAACCAAACAAAATAAGCTCCCGTGGACAAAACTCCCCTTTAATGGTCACACTAACTGACCTAGCAAGACGATTGGTTCCTGCTGTAACTCACTGGGAGTGTCCGAAACCTGTATCGTAGTTTCCGACGATGCAGGCCACGGCTGATGTGAGCTTGCTCTGCCGAGGTGAAAGTTGCAGCAGTGGATCAGGAGCTAGCCACTTCGGGCCTTGATCAGGAAGTACGCAGTGAGTGTTAGAGATCGGAATCTTCACCGCTCCGAGCGAGTCTAGTCCGTCCGTGTATTCCGGGACTGGCTAAGTGTCGGCTAGGCCTCAGGGAACTAGGGTAGGAGTACTATCTCCGAGGGTACACCCGTTCCTAGTTATGGCAACCCGCTCCACTCCGTACGATGCGCTGGTAAATCAAAAAAGTATGAGTAGAAATATGGAAACAAACAAGAGTCAAAACGGGGCTCACGCCCAGCAAGCAGCTATCGTAGCAAGCACTGAGATGAAGAGGGCACAAGTGCTGGAACACCTTGATAAGCTTACTAGAGAGCTGCATGAGTTTGGTAAGTCTAAAGTCAACATCCACAAAGAGATCAAGACGAAGACAACCGGTGTAGTCAACGCCCTTCAAAGGTTCAGAACACTTGATGACGGATGGCAGGTACAACAACGGCAAACTCCCAATGTCACACCGAAGAAGAGCAGACAACCTGCCGCAGACACCGTCGAAGACATGGACACCGGTGCCGAAGGCGATGGTGAATCTGTAACAGAAGACAGAAGCGACACTGGTGTCAGGTCTGGGAAGAAGAAAGACCGTAACTCTCCTGACCCAACTGTCAACCAAGTAATGAAGAAAAATGACACAAAACCAAGTCCTCCGAAAGAAGTGGCGGCACGGGGTGCCAAAAATAAGGAGGTCGACGCGTGGCAAAAAGTAGAATCGAAGAAGAGAAGGCCGGAGCAGGATCACCTCCCAAAGCAATTGCCGAAGGAGCCACGACCGGAACCTAAGCGAAAAAAATCGCGCAAATGGATCAGACCTGACGCGCTGATAATCCGCCCTGCCGAAAAAGAGAAGTATTCCGAGATATTGCGCCGCATAAAGCGTCATGTCCCAGCAGACCAGGTTGAAATACCGTCGAGAAGATCCGCAGGACAATGACCGGAGATATGCTGATCACGTTGTCAAGGAAAAGTGCTGACAAAGATCAAGCCTTGCAGAGGACCATCACAGGAATTCTTCAAGACGATGCTAAGGTAGTCTGTAAAGGTCCACAGGAGACCATTGAGATTCGAGACATCGACGAAGAAACGACGAAGGAAGAGATCCAGGCCGCCCTGAAAGAGGAAGTTGGAAAAGATCATGAGATACCTCTAGAAGGAATAAAAATCCGTAAGGCTTTCAGAGGTACGCAGACGGCTGCAGTCACTTTACCTATGACCATCGCGCGAAAATTAGTGGAAGGAACCGGCAAGATCCATGTCGGGTGGGTTAACTGCCGAATCAAAGCGACGACGAGACCTATCCAATGCTTTAAATGCTGGCACTTTGGACATGTTGGGCCCCAATGTAAAAGCCAAGTAGACCGATCTAAACTCTGCATCAGATGTGGACAAGAAGGGCACCGTATCGCGGACTGTAAAAATCCTGCCAAGTGTGCAATATGTGCTGACCAGCAAGGAGCAAAGGACGTGGCTCACCATGCCGGCACCTACAGATGCCCGGTATATCAGGAGGCGCTCCAGAAGTTGACGAACAAACAAGCATGAGGATATTGCAGCTCAACCTCAACCATTGTGAAGCAGCGCATGACCTGCTCATGCAATTTGTGCGAGAATTAGAGCTGGACTTGGTACTGATAGCAGAGCCATATAAACACCTGAGTACCCAACCCTGGGAATCTGACAGCACATCCAAAGCTGTCATCTGGTCATGTGGCAAGCTTTCTTTCCAAAATGCAGTCGACAACAGCAATGCCGGCTTTGTAGCAGTATCAGTAGAAGACATCCGCTTCTATAGCTGCTACGCACCACCTAGCCTCTCCATTGTTGACTTCACTGATTTCCCGGATCAACTAACCGAAGATGCGAAGCAATACCATCCAGTAGCGATAGCCGGAGACTTCAACTCCTGGAAAGTTGACTGGGGCAGCAAACATACAAACGCACGAGGGAAAGCACTACTGGAGGCCTTTACGACACTAGATGTGGTTTTGCTCAACAGTGGTGATACGCCGACCTACACCAAAGGTGACGCAAGCTCAATTGTAGACCTCACTTTTGTCAGTAATAGCCTTGCCAGAGGCGACTGCAACTGGAAAGTGTTGGACATCTACACTGCCAGCGACCATCATGCGATATTCTGGGAAATATCAAGCGACCAGAACCCCAAGAGACCAGTCAAGCAGTCTAACATCGTTGGTTGAAAGGTAAAATCTTTTGACCCAGAAGCATTACTAATAGCCCTCGATGGTGATCCGATCAACACTGGATGTGCAGAAGAACAGACTAAGGACCTGATGAGGAGAGTAACACATGCTTGTGATGCTAGTATGCCTCGTAAACGTGGCATAAATTCGAGACCTTCGGTGCATTGGTGGAACGACCACATCAGCGTCCTCCGTAAAGAGTGTCATAAGAAATGAAGAATCTCTCAGCGCGGCTATCAACGGCCCAACTCAGTGGAGCTGATCGCAGAGTACAAAAAGGCGCGTCGTGAACTAAATAAAGCCATCAAAGAGAGCAAAAGAAGATGCTGGAAAGAGCTTATATACGAGGTGGATAAAGACGTGTGGGGTAGGCCTTATAAGGTGGTTATGACCCACCTGAAAAAACAACAAATGCCATCACCTACGTGTCCTCAACTTCTTTAGAAAATCGTCACTGCACTGTTTCCACAGCAACGCAACTACGATTACCAGTTGGCGCCAGGCAAATTGGACGACATCCCACCTGTCACTGGAGAAGAACTGCTGGAGGCTTGTAACCGTGTAGAGAATAATAAAGCGCCGGGATTGGACGGAATTCCTAATTTAGCCTTGAAAACCATCATAAAGGCAGCTCCAATATTATTCCTAGACGCTTATAATGCATGCCTCAAAGAGGGGACTTTTCCTCGTAAGTGGAAACAGCAACGATTGGTACTGTTACCTAAAGGGAAGAAACCACCAGAAGAACCGTCATCTTACCGACCACTTTGCATGCTAGATACGGCGGGTAAGATACTTGAGCGCATAATTCATCAAAGAATAGATGCAGTAGTCGACCCACTCCTGGCAGACAACCAGTATGGATTCCGGAAAGGACGATCAACCCTGGACGCGATCAATCTGGTTGTTAGCACGGCTAAAGAAGCGATCGCAGGAACCAGATAGAAGGGTGGCACAAAGAAGTATTGCCTGGTGGTGGCATTAGACATTAAAAACGCCTTCAATTCCGCCAACTGGAACTGCATCATGCAAGCTCTTCAAGAGAAAAACGTTCCAGAATACCTGTGTAGAATAGTGGCCAGCTATTTCACCGATAGAGTTCTTAAATACGACACGAAGAATGGTCTAAAAGAGTACGATATTAGAGGAGGTGTACCCCAGGGCTCTGTACTTGGTCCACTGCTGTGGAATATCATGAACGATGGCCTATTGAGATTGAAATTGCCAAGAAGTGTAGAACTCGTAGCATATACAGACGACGTAGCCGTAGTAATCGTCGCTAAACACCTTGACTAAATTAACAACATGTACGACATCACCTTCGAGCAAGTCCATCGGTGGATGAATACGGTAAACCTGCATCTGGCTACACACAAAACTGAGGCAGTGCTTATATCCAGCAGAAAAGTGTTAGAGACCATCAAGCTGAAAGTCGGCGAACAAGAAATCACATCACAACCTTACATCCGATATTTGGGAGTGATACTTGATGCCCGTCTCAACTTTAAACAGCAAGTGGAACACGTCAGTGCCAAAGCGTCAGTAGTGAGGGCTAGTCTCGCACGACTGATGCCGAACGTCGGAGGGCCAAAGCAGAACAGGAGACTACTACTATCATCAGTTGTCACATCGGTGCTCACATATGGAATATCCATTTGGGCAGACGCGCTGAAGTTGCAAGAATCATGGAGAAAAGCTGGACCAGTATATCGACTGAGCGCTGTAAGACTAGCCAGTGCATTCCGCACGATATCAGAAGTAGCAGTGTGTGTCATTTCCGGAACTCTGCCGCTTAGAGTTCTAGCTGAGGAAAGACGGAACCTTTACCAACAAAAGAGGTCAACCACACTAAGTGCCGATGAACTCAGAGCTGAAGAACGGCAGAACAGCATCGCATGATGGCAATCGCAGTGGGACGCCGCGACAACAGGAAGATGGACACACCGTCTCATACCGAAAATCGACGTTTGGATAAACCGGAGTCATGGCGAGGTCAATTACTATCTGACGCAGATGTTGTCAGGATATGGATGTTTTCGGACGTATCTTCACCGCTTCAAGCATGATGATTCACCGGAGTGCCCGTCCTGCTCAGGAATCAATGAAGACGCGGAGCACGTTTTCTTTGAGTGCCCACGATTTTACCCACAGCGCGATGAGCTGGAGATGATCCTGAAGAAGAAAATCCAACCAGAGACAATAGTAGAAGCAATGCTGTCATCAGAGGCTGCCTGGAAAGCCGCAAATACGTTTGCAACAGAAGTTCTTATAGACTTGCGTTCCATCGAAAGAAAAAGAGCAAATGACAACAACTAGAAGAAAGATAAAATAATACCTAGTTATACCAGAAGGAAGAGCAGTCGCTATATCCTCCCCCCACGAAGTAATGCCTAACGGCGGTTTCCATGAGGGATTAGAGGAAAGAGGAAAGGGGTTTAGGGTTTAGTGGGTAGGGGCGTTAGCGTCGAGTTTTAGTATGACGCTGCGTCGAGTCGCCACATATCCAGGCCAAACAGCTACGCCTAGAATCCGTAAAAAGGATTCCCCCCCTAAGGGAAAAAAAAATACACACACACACACACACACACAAACACACACACACACACACACACACACACACACACACATACACACACACACGCTCGGGGCAGAAGAGATACTGCTACCGGGCGCGTCTCCCCGAGCGGATGGGAGAACGCTCGCTGTCCTTGGATGACACTTAATCTCTTAGTTGATGAGGTACAGCGGGTAGGAGCCAAGCAAAATAACCAAACAAAATACGCTCCCGTGGACAAAACTCCCCTTTAATGGGTTGGTCGCACTAACTGACCTAGCAAGACGATCGTTCTCTGCTGTGACCCACTGGGAGTGACCGGAACCTGTATCGTAGTTTCCGACGATGCAGGCCACGGCTGATGTGAGCTTGCTCTACCGAGGTGTAAGTTGCAGCAGTGGATCAGGAGCCAGCCACTTCGGGCCTTGATCAGGAAGTACGCAGTGAGTGTTAGAGATCGGAATCTTCACCGCTCCGAGCGAGTCTAGTCCGTCCATGTATTCCGGGACTGGCTAAGTGTCGGCTAGGCCTCAGGGAACTGGGGTAGGAGTACTTTCTCCGAGGGTACACTCGTTCCTAGTTATGGCAACCCGCTCCACTCCGTACGATGCGCTGGTAAATTAAAAAGTATGAGTCATGCACAGGAAACAAACAAGAGTGAAAACGGGCCTCATGCCCAACAAGACGCACTGCTACTTAGTAAGATGAAGAGGACAGATGCGCTGGCACATCTGGAGAAGCTAGTCAGTGGACTGCAGGAGTTTCTCCAAACCAAGCAAAATGTCCACAAGGAGATTAAGTCGAAGTCGACGAACATCTGCAGTGCCCTGAGAAGGTTCAAAAAACTGGACCAAGAATGGCAGGAGATCCAACAACAACACGGTAATATCGTGATGAAGACGAGTGTGACAGCGGTTTCACCAGCAAAAGCCGACACGTTTGTCGAGGAGATGGACACAGGTGGCGAGGGTGACGTCGAGTCAGTTGTCGAAGACGGAGAGGAAACTGGAACTGATATCAGGCCCGGGAAAAGGAAAGAACGAAATTCCCCAGACTCAATGACCAGCCGTACTAAGAAGAAGAAGGACTTTAAACCAAGTCCCCCGAAAAACGCGGTAACACAGAACGGCGGAAAAAAGGAGGTGAATGAATGGCAAAAAGTCCAGTCAAGGAAGTCCAAGAGAGAGCAAGCAGTAGAAAAGCTCCAGAAGCAACCGCCGAAGGAGTCCAGGCCAGAGCCTAATCGGAAAGAACCACGCAAACGGATCAGGCCGGACGCACTGATCATCCGCCCCGCAGAGACGGCAAACTATGCTGAAATTCTGAAGCGAATAAAGCAGGACGTCCCTGACGAACAGGTCCGTACTACAGTGGATAAGATCCAAAGAACTAGGACCGGGAGCTTGCTGATTACGCTTTCGAGGAAGAGCGCTGACCGAGGCCAAGCCTTACAGAAGACCATCGCGGACATCCTCCAAGAAGATGCGAAGGTAATCTGCAAAGGGCCACAGGAAGACGTCGAAATCCGAGATCTTGACAGTACCACAACCAAGGAGGATATTCAGGCTGCCTTGCAAACGGAAATCGGAGAAACCTGCGAGATACCACTTGGGACAATTAAGATTCATAAGGCCTACAGAGGTACTCAGACAGCTGTTGTGACACTACCAGCAGCTGCAGTGCGGAAGATATTGGCAGGAAGCGGTAAAGTCCGGATCGGCTGGGCCAACTGCCGAATCAGAGCTACGAGGAGACCAATCCAATGTTTCAAGTGCTGGCACTTTGGACATCTTGGATCCCAGTGCAAGAGCAATGTGGATCGGTCTAAGCTATGTATTTGGTGCGGACAAGAGGGACACAAGATTGCTGAATGCAAAAACCCAGCGAAATGTGTATTATGCGCGGATCAAAGTGCGGAGAACTCGGCTCATCATGCCGGCGCATCCAGGACCCCAGTATTTAAAGAGGCACTCCAGAAGATAACAAACAAACAGACATGAAGATATTGCAGCTAAACCTAAACCATTGCGAAGCTGCACATGATCTGCTTATGCAAACAGCAAGAGAACTAGAGTTAGACTTAGTAATGATAGCAGAGCCATACAGATACCTGAATACCCAGCCTTGGGAATCTGACAGCACCACCAAGGCTGTCATCTGGTCTTGTGGTAAGCATCCCTTCCAGAGTGTAGTTAACAATGATAATGCCGGCTTTGTAGCAGCAACAGTTAACGGCATCCGTTTCTACAGCTGTTATGCACCACCTAGCCTATCCATTGTTGAATTCACTGAATTCTTGGACAAACTGACCGAGGACGCCAAGCAGCATTATCCGGTCGCGATTGCCGGTGACTTCAACTCCTGGGCAGTAGACTGGGGCAGCAAGCAGACAAATGCGTGAGGAAAAGCACTCCTAGAAGCTTTTTCTACACTAGATGTAGTCCAGCTCAACAGTGGTGATACGCCAACCTATACTAAAGGAGAAGCAAGCTCTATCGTAGATCTCATTTTCGTCAGCAGCAGCCTCATCAGTGGGAAATACGACCGGAAGGTGATGAATATCTACACAGCCAGTGACCACAAGGCAATTCTCTGGGAAATATCACATGACCGGAATACAAGAAGACCAATCAAGTCATTCAATACCATTGGATGGAAAGTGAAGCCTTTTGACACAAGCACATTGGTAATAGCCCTTAATAGTGAACCGATTACTACTGGATCCGCAGAAGAAATGACCAAGGACCTGATGAAAAGAGTCGTCCAGGCCTGTGACGCCAGTATGGTCCGGAAACACAGCATAAGCCAACGCCCGGCAGTGCACTGGTGGAACGACCACATCAGTGTTCTTCGGAAAGAGTGTCTAAAGAAAAGAAGAATATCCCAGCGTGGCTATCGACGACCTAACTCTGCGGAGCTGGTCGCAGAATACAAAAAAGCCCATCGATCATTGAACAAAGCCATCAAGGATAGTAAGAGACAATGCTGGAAAGAGCTCATCAACGAGGTGGATAAAGACGTGTGGGGTAGGCCTTATAAGGTGGTTATGATCCACCTAAAAAAACAACAAATGCCATCACCTACGTGTCCTCAACTTCTCCAGAAAATCGTCACTGCACTATTCCCACAGCAACGCAACTTCGATTACCAGTTGGCGCCAGGCGAACTGGATGACACTCCACCTGTCACTGAAGAAGAACTGCTGCAGGCCTGTAACCGTGTAGGGAATAATAAAGCGCCGGGATTGGACGGAATCCCTAATATAGCCTTGAAAACCATCATAAAGGCAGCTCCAACATTATTCCTAGACGTTTATAATTCATGCCTTAAGGAGGGGACTTTCCCGCATAAGTGGAAACAGCAACGATTGGTACTGTTACCTAAAGGGAAGAAACCACCGGATGAACCGTCATCTTACCGCCCACTTTGCATGCTAGATACAGCGGGTAAGATATTTGAATTTATAATTCACCAGAGAATTGAAGCAGTAGTCGACCCACTCCTGGCAGACAATCAGTATGGATTCCGGAAAGGACGATCAACCCTGGACGCAATCAAACTGGTTGTTGATACGGCCAAGGAAGCAATCGCAGGAACCAGATGGAAGGGTGGAACGAAAGAGTATTGCCTGGTGGCGACCCTAGACATCAGAAACGCATTCAACTCCGCCAATTGGGAATGCATCATGCAGGCCCTCCAAGAGAAGAATGTACCAGAATACCTTCTTAAGATCGTAACAAGCTACTTTGAAAATAGGGTCTTGAAGTATGACACGAAGAACGGTCCGAGGGAGTATGATATTACTGGAGGTGTACCACAAGGTTCAGTCCTAGGCCCGCTCCTGTGGAATATTATGTATGACGGGCTATTAAGACTAACTCTGCCAAGAAACGTCAAACTCGTAGCATATGCAGATGACGTAGCCGTAGTGATCGTTGCCAAACACCTTGAACGAGATAAATCATATCTTCGATCTCACTTTTGAGCACGTTAACCGGTGGATGGACGCAGTGAACCTGCAACTGGCGCAACACAAGACTGAGGCAGTACTTATTACCAGCAGAAAAGTGGTAGAGACCATTAAGCTGAAAGTCGGCGAACAAGAAATCACATCACAACCTTATATCCGATATTTGGGAGTGATGCTTGATGCCCGACTCAACTTCAAGCAGCAAGTGGAACATGTCAGTGCCAAAGCGTCAGTAGTGAGGGCTAGTCTCGCACGACTGATGCCGAACGTCGGAGGCCCAAAACAGAGCAGGAGGCTATTATTGTCATCAGTAGTCATATCGGTGCTCACTTACGGAATATCCATTTGGGCCGACGCATTAAAGACGCAAGAATCATGGAGAAAGGCTGGACCAGTATATCGACTGAGTGCCCTACGAGTAGCTAGTGCCTTTCGCGCTATATCAGAAGAAGCAGTGTGCGTCATTGCTGGAACCCTACCTCTTAGAGTTCTAGCAGAGGAGAGACGGGCCCTTTACCAACGAAAAAGGTCAACTGCACTGATCCCTGAAGAACTTAGAATTGCGTTCCACCGAAAGAAAAAGAGCAAATAGCAGAAGATAAAAGGAAGGTAGTTAACACCTTAGCCACCAGAAGGAAGAGCAGTAGCTAGATCCTCCCTTCACGATGTCATGCCTGACGGCGGTTTCCATGAAGGATTAGAGGAAAGAAGGAAAAGGGGTTTAGGGTTTAGTGGGTAGGGGCGTTAGTGTCGAGTTTTAGTTTGACGCTGCGTCGAGTCGCCACATATCCAGGCCAAACAGCTATGCCTAGAATCCGTAAAAAGGATTCCCCTAAAACACACACACACACACATACATACAGACATAGTGACACCCTCGCGGGAATAGTCAGGAAAGCTTCCTAGGACCTCAAAACGTCGAGATCTGATGAAAACTCGATTTTCAAAAAACGGGATGAAACCAATAACTTTCCGATTTTTGAAAATTTTCAATTTTCTTAGCGGGAAGTTAAAAATGATGATTTATTTTCAAAGATTCCCATTTTTACAGATTTCCATTTTTAGAAATTTTTATTTTTTAGAGATTTTCATTTTTAAAGATTTCCATTTTTACAGATACATTTTGAGAGATTTCCATTTTTAGAGATTTACATATTTACCGATTCTCTTTTTATTGATCGCCATTCATGTGAATTTCAATTTTTTTAAGTTTTTAAAAATATTGAATTCCATTTCTGCAAAATTCCATAAAATCGTTTGGACGTCTATTCATATGTTTATTAATAATTAATTTTTTTTTTAATTACCGTAAATACTATAGTACAAACGTAAGCTTTTTCGAAAATTATATTTTCCATAAGGTGAGAATTATTTTTATTTTAACGGAATATTGAAAAGATATCCATTTATATAATATACTTTTTTTTATTAATTTTGCAATTGATAAATTTCCAATTACACAGAAGTTTATTTATTTATATAGATTTTTTTAATTTATACTAAATAATAATATTTCCAGTAAAAGAAATTTTCAAAAATAGAGATTTATTTTTCTTTAGTTGGCCAAACTTACAGATTTACTAATAAGCCATTTTCTTTATTTAGGTGTTTCCATTTATAGCTTTTTATTATTTTACGAAAGTTCTTTTATAATTTTTTCCTTTAAAATCAAAGTACATTTTTATAAATTTCCAAATTAATTTTTAGAGATTTCCAAAAATTTATTTTTCCATTCTTATAAAAGCAGCACTGACCGGGAAGAATCAATGTCTCGCATAGTACATACAGACATACAGACACCATCGCGGGAATAGTCAGGGTAGCTTTCTAAGACCTCAAAACGTCGAGATCTAATGAAAACTCGATTTTTAAAGAACAATAACTTCCCGATTTTTGAAAATTTTCAATTCTCTTAGCGGGAAGTTAAAAATTTTTTTTGAAAGTGGTTTTTTCGGAATAACTTTTAAATAGCGTTATCGATTAACTTCAATAACTACTTCGCCCTTAAGCTTGAAAAACCACATCTATCGCCACCAAGCTGGTCGAAATCGGTTGATTCGTTCGAGAGATATCGTGAACAAAAGAAAACCGAAAAAAGTGTTTTTTCGGGATTACTCCGAAATTTTTGGTTTGATCAATTAAAACCTGAAAATTATTGATGAGGATGATAAAACTGCGTCGAATGCCGCCAACCGCTTGAAGATTGGTTGATCCATTCAAAAGTTATTACGGTTTGAAAATTCCAAAAATAGTGTTCTATGAGACTTCTATCAGACTTTCTAGCTGGGAGAGCTCAAACGCATAGAAATATTATTTCTTCGAACTCAGCGAGCTCAAAATATCACATAAATTATATTTTGAGCTTAAAAATGTCATAAGTACAATTTTAAGCGCCCAGGAATGGAATTAGCGGGAAGTTGCAGGGATGGCCTTTAGGGTACACCGTTTTTCTAATTTTTTTTGTTCGTCATGGTTTTAGTCTTTCACTATTTAAATTTTGCCAGTTGCGTTGCGCAGAGCGATGTCAGAGAAGATTATTTAAGAGTATCTAGATCTAATTGTTGTATGTATGAAAACTCATTTCTTGTTCGTGGCATACCTATTTGGAATGGGTTGCTAGCTGAAATTACAAAAGCTGAGAATTTTAAATCATTCCGTAGTTTGTGCTATGATTATTATTTACAGAATTATTGATTTGTTATATTGAACGTTGATTGCTATTATTGAACGTTGTTGCGCTTTGTATGACACAAGTATTACTTAACAGCACTATTAACATGTTATTCCATTAATTACCACATTTATTTTGATTTTTCATTTTTATGTTTTATTTGGTGTATCAAAAACTCTGTACTTTATACACTGATTGTAATGTAAACTTGATGATGGTTCTGAGGGAGCCTTGGCTCCAGAATCTAATAGAATTATCTATCGATCTATTTAGTAGTAATCGATTGTTTCGTTCATTGGAAAATACCATTTGACATCCAGTCCTTGATGAGACTCGAACCCGAGACCCTTGCGACATGAAGCATGAACGATAACCACTATGCTGATCCGCCACAATACTTAAAAAGATTTTTACTACATATATTCATCAAAGATGAAATTTTTAATAAAAACAATTAGGAAAACAGTTGACCCTGAAAGCCATCCCTGCAACTTCCCACTGATTCCATACCTACGCGCTTAAAATTCCGCTTGTGATGATTTCGAGCTCTTCAAGCTCAAAAGTCTGATAGAAGTTTCATAGAACACAATTTTATGCATTTTCAAACCGCAATAACTTTTGAATGAATCAACCGATTTTCTTACGGTTTACGTCATTCAACGCAGTTTAGCTCTTTTAAGAATCTTAAATCGCAAACTAGTCAGACTAAAAATTTCATAGAAGTTCTGAAAAAAATTCTTTTTTCAATTTTTTTCGACAACGATATCTCACGAACAAATGAACCGATTTTGACCGGACCGGTGGTGATCTACGTGGTTTTTTACACACACGTACACACACACACACACACACACACACACACACTCACACTCACACTCACACTCACACCTCGTGTCGGGTTTGCTGGGTCCCGCATCGGGCGCCTCCCTAGGTGGCCGATAGGGGAAAGCCCGACATATCTGCCCGCCAGATATATCGGGTACCGAGGAATTGAAATACTCGGGGTGGACCAAAATCTAGCAAAAAAACGATATGTCAATGTCACAGAACTTTCAAACATTGTTTACAGTACAGAGGATGGATACCTCAGTGCCAGCGAGGGAAGGCGTGCAAACGGGCCTGAACTCATCGTTATTAAGCGACCGTTTGGACAGCGAGGTGGACCCCATGGCTCCACTGTTTAGAAATGCTACAGGGAGTACAAAAATAGCCCCGATGGAAGAAGATGGACAGTCAACAAACGTTCCTCCAAAAAGTGGAGGACCTTTTGCTCCCGTCTCTATCCATGCTTACCGAGGAAGGATTAACTCTGTACTGACCGTCACTAGCCAACAATCGCTAATGGAGCGGCTTGGTAGCAAGATCGAAGAGCTAGCTGATTTCATCAAGGACAAGAAGAATCTTCGTCATGAGATCAGAAAATTGGTTACGTCCATTGCTACGGCATATAGAGGGGCCAGGAAATCACCCGGTACGTCGGCGTCAGCGACCCAAACAACTCCGGGTTTGACCAAAAAACCACAGCCACTTCAGGTTACTCCAACCAAACCACCACGGCAAGAAAAGGACAACAGGAAGAGACAACTGTCCACACCTAGCCCTCCTTCAGCAAACGACAAGCCAGCACAGAAAAATACAGCCCGGGACGATACCTAGATCAAAGCAACTTGGCAAAAGAAGAAGAAGGAAACAGAATAGGAGCCAGCGGCTCAATCTACTGAAGCCCAAAACCAGCCAAGTGAGGGTGGCTCTGAGAAACCGAGGAGGAAGAAGACAAGAACAAAGGCTGTGCTTGTCCAACCAGCTGAAGGGTGAACGTACGCCGATCTCCTCTAGGAAATCAAGACCAAGGTTAATCCGACAGAGACTGGAGTAGACATAAAATCTATCAAACAAACAAAGCGCGGGGACGTTCTTCTAGAAATGGGACGCAAGACTGAAGACACTTCTGCTTTTACGGTTGCGATAGAAACAGCAACCGCTAACATCGGTACGGTCAGAACTCTCACACCAAAAACAACGATCGAGATCCTTGACTTGGATGGAGTATCTACCGAGAGCGACATCCGTGAAGCACTTAAACGTGACTTTACCAACAGCCTGGAAATAAGACGTGGGAATCTGACAAAACTTACACCACGAAGCAATCGGGCAGCCTTCTGCGAGGTATACGAGGCTAGCGCAATCATGATCCTTGACAAAGCCCGAATAAAGATCGGATGGGTTAACTGTCGCATACGCCCAGTTGCGAAAGTAATCTGATGCATTAAATGCCTTGGTTTCGGGCACCAAACGCGTAACTGTACGGGACCGAACAGAAGCAAGTATTGCTATAAATGTGGCGGAGAGAACCACAAGTCCGTAAACTGCACGGAGAAGCCAAAATGCTTCCTCTACACACCGGACAAAGATGCTCAACATGGCTTGATGTGGAGGCACTGTGAAAGTCACTCACACGAAGCAGGTCTACTTTCCAGAATGACCCGACTCCAAACGACCGCAGCGAGACGGAAAAAACGGTGCTAGGTGTGATGAAAGAAATTACTGCATCATGTGACGCCGCTATGCAACGGCTGAAAAATCGAGTTTTTCACAAGCCGGTGTACTGGTGGTCACCAGGCATAGCAGAACTTCGAAAAAAATGCCACGAGCAAAGCCTACCAAATTGTCGTCAAACGGCTTGGAAAGGCTTCACCAGAAGCGCCGAAACCACCTGCTTTAATGAGCAGCATAGTAGCGGAGCTGTTTTCCTAACACTCACCGCAGGAAAGAAGAAATTATATAAAAAACAGCGTAACACCTTTCACTCTGTGTGTGTGTGTTTTTTTTTTTTTTTTTTTTTTTTTTTTTTTTTTGTAGGGGGGGGAATCCTTTTTACGGATTCTAGGCATAGCTGTGTTTGGCCTGGATATGTGGCGACTCGACGCAGCGTCATACTAACTCGACACTAACGCCCCTACCCACTAAACCCTAAACCCCTTTCTCTTCTATCCTCTGACCCCCCATGGTACCGCCGTAAGGCATTTCTTCGCGGGGGGAGGAATTAGCTGCCGCTCTTCCTTCTGGTGGCTAAGATGTTTTTTATTTCTATCTCCCTTCTAGTTTCTGTTTTCTGCTCTTTTTCTCTCGATGGAACGCAACTCTGTAAGCACTTCAGTGGCAAAGGTGCTCGTGGCGTTCCAGACAGCTTCTGATGACAGCATTTCTTCTACTATTGTCTCCGGTTGAATTTTCTTTTTTAGAATCTTCTCTAATTCATCGCGCTGTTGGTTAAAACGAGGACATGCAAAGATCACGTGCTCCACGTCTTCAGCGACACCTGGGCAGGATGGGCACTCCGGAGAATCGTCGTGCTTAAAGCGGTGAAGATAGGCTCGGAAGCAGCCGTGTCCTGACAACATCTGCGTAGGGTAGTAGTTAACCTCTCCATGACTCCGGTTCAGCCAGTCGTCGATCCTCGGTATAAGACGATACGTCCATCTTCCTTTTTCTGCAGCGTCCCACTGGAGCTGCCATCGGTCGAAGCTGTTTTGCCGTTCTTCAGTTCTGAGCTCTTCAGCGCTTAGTGTAGTTGACCTTTTACGATGATAAAGGTTCCGTCTTTCCTCAGCGAGGACTCTGAGAGGCAGAGTTCCGGAAATAACGCACACTGCTTCCTCGGATATTGTGCGGAAGGCGCTGGCGACTCTTAAGGCACACCGTCGGTATACTGGTCCAGCCTTCCTCCATGATTCTTGCATCTCGAGAGCGTTGGTCCAAATAGATATACCATATGTAAGCACCGATGTGACTACAGATGATAACAGTACCCTTCTGCTCTGCTTTGGCCCTCCGATGTTCGGCATCAGTCGTGCTAGACTTGTTCCCACTGCTGACGCCTTGGCACTGACGTGTTCTACCTGCTGCTTAAAGTTGAGTCGGGCATCAAGCATCACTCCTAAATATCGAATATAAGGTTGTGATGTGATTTCTTGTTCGCAACTTTCAGCTTAATTGTCTCTACCACTTTCCTGCTGGTAATAAGCACTGCCTCAGTTTTGTGTTGCGCCAGTTGCAGGTTCACTGCGTCCATCCACCGGTTAACGCGCTCGAAAGTGAGATCGAACACATGGTTTATCTCGTCAAGATGTTTGGCAACGATCACTACGGCTACGTCGTCTGCATATGCTACGGGTTTGACGTTTCTTGGCAGAGTTAGTCTTAATAGGCCGTCATACATAATATTCCACAGGAGCGGGCCTAGAACTGAACCTTGTGGTACACCTCCAGAAATAGCATACTCCCTTGGACCGTTCTTCGTGTCATACTTCAGGACCCTGTTTTCAAAGAAGCTTGCTACGATCTTAAGAAGGTATTCTGGTACATTCTTCTCTTGGAGGGCCTGCATGATGCATTCCCAATTGGCGGAGTTGAAGGCATTTCTGATGTCTAGGGTCGCCACCAGGCAATACTTCTTCGTTCCACCCTTCCATCTGGTTCCTGCGATTGCTTCCTTGGCCGTATCAACAACCAGTTTGATTGCGTCCAGGGTTGATCGTCCTTTCCGGAATCCATACTGATTGTCTGCCAGGAGTGGGTCGACTACTGCTTCAATTCTCTGGTGAATTATGCGTTCGAATATCTTACCCGCTGTATCTAGCATGCAAAGTGGGCGGTAAGATGACGGTTCATCCGGTGGCTTTTTCCCTTTAGGAAGCAGCACTAACCGTTGCTGTTTCCACTTTCGAGGAAAAATCCCTTCTTTGAGGCAGGTGTTGTAAACATCCAGGAATAATGCCGGTGCTGCCTTTATAGCTGTTTTTAAGGCAATGTTAGGGATTCCGTCTAATCCCGGTGCTTTATTATTCCCTACGCGGTTGCAAGCCTCCGTCAGTTCTTCTTCCGTGACAGTTGGAATGTCCTCCAGTTCTCCTTGAGCTAGCTGGTAGTGAAGCTCGCGTTGCTGCGGAAACAGCGCGGTAACGATTCTCTGCAGAAGTTGTGGGCATGTGGGTGCCGGCATTTGTTTGACTTTTAGGTGATTCATGACCACCTTGTACGGCCTACCCCACAGGTCTTTGTCCACCTCGTTGATGAGCTCTTTCCAGCATTGCCTCTTACTATCCTTGATGGCTTTGTTCAGTAATCGACGGGCTTTTTTGTACTCTGCGACCAGCTCCGCAGAGTTAGGTCGTCGATAGCCACGCTGGGATATTCTCCTTTCTTTAGACACTCTTTCCGAAGAACGCTGATGTGGTCGTTCCACCAGTGTACTGCCGGGCGTTGGCTTATGCTGCATTTCCGGACCATACTTGCGTCACAGGCCTGGACAACTCTTTTCATCAGGTCCTTGGTCATTTCTTCTGCGGGTCCAGTAGTAATCGGTTCACTATTCAGGGCTATTATCAATGTGCTTGTGTCAAAAGACTTCACTTTCCATCCAATGGTATTGAGTGACTTGATTGGTCTTCTTGTATTCCGGTCATGTAATATTTCCCAGAGAATTGCCTTGTGGTCGCTGGCTGTGTAGATATCCATCACCTTCCAGTCGTATTTCCCACTGATGAGGCTGCTGCTGACGAAAGTGAGATCTACAATAGAGCTTGCTTCCCCTTTAGTATAGGTTGGCGTATCACCACTGTTGAGCTGGACTACATCTAGTGTAGAGAAAGCTTCGAGGAGTGCTTTTCCTCGCGCATTTGTCTGCTTGCTGCCCCAGTCTACTGCCCAGGAGTTGAAGTCACCGGCAATCGCGACCGGATAATGCTGCTTGGCGTCCTCGGTCAGTTTGTCCAAGAATTCAGTGAATTCAACAATGGATAGGCTAGGTGGTGCATAACAGCTGTAGAAACGGATGCCGTTAACTGTTGCTGCTACAAAGCCGGCATTATCATTGTTAACTACACTCTGGAAGGGATGCTTACCACAAGACCAGATGACAGCCTTGGTGGTGCTGTCAGATTCCCAAGGCTGGGTATTCAGGTATCTATATGGCTCTGCTATATAGAGCCGAGTTCTCCGCACTTTGATCCGCGCATAATACACATTTCGCTGGGTTTTTGCATTCAGCAATCTTGTGTCCCTCTTGTCCGCACCTAATACATAGCTTAGACCGATCCACATTGCTCTTGCACTGGGATCCAAGATGTCCAAAGTGCCAGCACTTGAAACATTGGATTGGTCTCCTCGTAGCTCTGATTCGGCAGTTGGTCCAGCCGATCCGGACTTTACCGCTTCCTGCCAATATCTTGCGCGCTGCAGCTGCTGGTAGTGTCACAACAGCTGTCTGAGTACCTCTGTAGGCCTTATGAATCTTAATTGTCCCTAGTGGTATCTCGCAGGTTTCTCCGATTTCCGTTTGCAATGCAGCCTGAATATCCTCCTTGGTTGTGGTACCGTCAAGATCTCGGATTTCGACATCTTCCTGTGGCCCTTTGCAGATTACCTTCGCGTCTTCTTGGAGGATGTCCGCGATGGTCTTCTGTAAGGCTTGGCCTCGGTCAGCGCTCTTCCTCGAAAGCGTAATCAGCAAGCTCCCGGTCCTAGTTCTTTGGATCTTATCCACTGTAGTACGGACCTGTTCGTCAGGGACGTCCTGCTTTATTCGCTTCAGAATTTCAGCATACTTTGCCGTCTCTGCGGGGCGGATGATCAGTGCGTCCGGCCTAATCCGTTTGCGCGGTTCTTTCCGATTAGGCTCTGGCCTGGACTCTTTCGGCGGTTGCTTCTGGAGCTTTTCTACTGCTTGCTCTCTCTTGGACTTCCTTGACTGGACTTTTGCCATTCATTCACCTCCTTTTTCCGCCGTTCTGTGTTACCGCGTTTTCGGAGACTTGGTTTAAGGTCCTTCTTCTTCTTAGTACGGCTGGTCATTGAGTCTGGGGAATTTCGTTCTTTCCTTTTCCCAGGCCTGATTTCAGTTCCAGTTTCCTCTCCGTCTCCGACAACTGACTCGACGTCACCCTCGCCACCTGTGTCCATCTCCTCGACAAACGTGTCGGCTTTTGCTGGTGGAACCGCTGTCACACTCGTCTTCATCACGATATTACCGTGTTGTTGTTGGATTTCCTGCCATTCTTGGTCCAGTTTTTTGAACCTTCTCAGGGCACTGCAGATGTTCGTCGACTTCGACTTGATCTCCTTGTGGACATTTTGCTTGGTTTGGAGAAAGTCCTGCAGTCCACAGACTAGCTTCTCCAGATGTGCCAGCGCATCTGTCCTCTTCATCTTTGCACTAAGTAGCAGTGCGTCTTGCTGGGCATGAGGCCCGTTTTCACTCTTGTTTGTTTCCTGTGCATTACTCATACTTTTTAATTTACCAGCGCATCGTACGGAGTGGAGCGGGTTGCCATAACTAGGAACGGGTGTACCCTCGGAGATAGTACTCCTACCCCTACTCCTACCCCAGTTCCCTGAGGCCTAGCCGACACTTAGCCAGTCCCGGAATACACGGACGGACTAGACTCGCTCGGAGCGGTGAAGATTCCGATCTCTAACACTCACTGCGTACTTCCTGATCAAGGCCCGAAGTGGCTGGCTCCTGATCCACTGCTGCAACTTACACCTCGGTAGAGCAAGCTCACATCAGCCGTGGCCTGCATCGTCGGAAACTACGATACAGGTTCCGGTCACTCCCAGTGGGTCACAGCAGAGAACGATCGTCTTGTTAGGTCAGTTAGTGCGACCAACCCATTAAAGGGGAGTTTTGTCCACGGGAGCGTATTTTGTTTGGTTATTTTGCTTGGCTCCTACGCGCTGTACCTCATCAACTAAGAGATTAAGTGTCATCCAAGGACAGCGAGCGTTCTCCCATCCGCTCGGGGAGACGCGCCCGGTAGCAGTATCTCTTCTGCCCCGAGTGTGTGTGTGTGTGTGTGTGTGTGTGTGTGTGTGTGTGTGTGTGTAAATCTCTCATAACTTTTGAACGGCTTATCTGATTTGATTGAAATAAGCGGTGTTCCAAAAAGTCTCATTGCCCTTAGATTTACGATACTAGTTCAAAGAATTTGAGTCAATCGATTTTGAGAAATCTCAAAAATTAAATTTCCAAAAGTTCGTTTTTTTGGAATAACTTATAAACGGCTCCATCGATCGAAATCGGTTGATTCGTTCGTGAGATATCGTTGTCGAAAAAAATTAAAAAAAATGTTTTTTTCTAAATTTCTATGAAATTTCCAGTCTGAGCAGTTTGCGCTCTAAGATTCTTCAAAGAGCTCAAAAAAACTGCGTTGAATGCTGTAAATCGCGAGAAAATCGGTTGATTCATTCAAAAGTTATATTAAAGTTTGAAAATTCAAAAAATAGTGTTAAATGAAACTTCTATCAGACTTCTGAACTCGAGGAGCTCAAAAGCATAAAACCTCGGAGATTTCAAAAGAACGCAAAAATTATATGGCCTTTAGGGTCAACCGTTTTCCTAATTTTTTTTTCATATTATTTTGTTAATAACAATCGCAATTTTTTATCTGCATCAAAATCCTTCAAAAACATTTTTTTAGAGGTGATTCCGAATCCAATGAACTATCTCTCATATTTTTAGGACCTTTATCTCTATATTTCACGTTTTTGAACTTGTTGACTAGACTACAACAAAATATGTATTTAGGCAAAAAAATGTAAGCTTTAATTATTTTTCAAATCGGGGAAGGGGGGGGGGTGCAAAATGGGCCCCTAGGGGTCAAATGGGGTCAAATGGGCCCCCTAAAATTTTCAATATCCAAAAATATTTGGGGGCAAAATGGGCCCTCAACGTTTTCAATATTGGAATCGATGACTCATATAGTTTTATTGTACACACACACACACACATACTACATACATTACTCATACCCATTTGCTTAAGTCGCGTCATTAGCTAGCTGTAATTAGGAAGTCAGTTATAATAAACTCAAGCTACTGTACGCATCGTCTTGTCAGTTATACTTGCACCTGTCTCCCAAATCCTACAGGTTATGGGCCCAGGAGCTGGTGCTAAAGTAAAGTAAAGATTTTTTTTAAGGAAAAATAAAGTCTAAGGAAAAGTAAAGTAAAGTTTAAGGAAAAAGTAAAGTTTAAGGAAAAGTAAAGTCTAAAGTAAAGTAAAGTTTAAGGAAAAGTAAAGTTTAAGGGTTGAAGCGTCGTGTAGTGATCGATTTCATTAGTGTCTAAATTTAAGAATGGCAGAAACAAACACCGTTTTTGACCTTGCCAAATTAAATAACAATAATTTCCAAGTATGGAAATTTAAAATAGAAAAACTTCTCAAGCGTGAAGGTACATGGAAGGCGATCGCAAGCCCAAGACCTACCACAGGTGAGGACGCGCAAAACACGTGGGATCAGCGCGACGACAAAGCACTTGGCACGATATGTCTGTTAATCGAGGACATGAAGACATCTCTTATCCGCAACAAAAGCACTGCAAAAGAAGCCTGGGATGCTCTAAAGGAGTACCATGAGAAGGCTAGTGGACTCAACAAATTCTCATTAATAGTCGAATTGTTGCAACTAAAGTACCAGGATGACGAAGACATGGAGAAGCATGTTGCCAAAATCCAGGAACTCATCGATAATCTCAAGGCCCTGGGTAACAGAAGCGCAATTGAATTTGGACCATGGATCATCCTTAGAAGCATGCCGACGTCATATTATACATTGATATCAGTTCTCGCTTCAAGGCCAGAAGATGAGCTCACCATCGATATCGTCAAAGCAACATTAATTAGTGAATTTAAAAGGCGAAAAAGCTTAGAACAAAGCGAGGATTATGACTCAGCAATGAAAGCAAATGTAAGTAAGGCTTACGTCGAGTGTTATTTTTGTCATGAAATCGGTCACATGAAATCGGATTGTCTTAAGTATATTTCTTGGAAAAAGAGACAAAGGCATAGAAAAGCACATGCCAGAGCTGTTATCGAAAACTTTTCAAGTGATAACGAAGATGATGATATTTTCCATGAAACGACGCCACACCAAGCATATATTGCTACCTCAAACACATGCAACACTAACTGGTTCCTCGACTCAGCTGCCAGTAGTCATATGACTAATAATGCTAGTTTTTTCGACACAATTGACACAAATTATACATCGTCAGTACTTGTAGCAAACGACTAAGCATGCAAAGCATACGGCATAAGACAAGGAAGGACCGAATGTTTAACTAGACAAGGAAAAACTACTCTACTCAATCTCACTAACGTGTTATATGTCCCTAATTTCGACTGTAACCTCATCTCTATAAGCACATTGGATAAACTTGGTTTCCATTTAAAAATTATGAATAATCAGATGGCAATATTTACCAAAACCAACGAGGAAATAGCTGTTGGTGACGCCATAGGACAAGTATATAAATTGAGAAGGCCTGACTACGCATACGCGGTTCTACCACAACATCCCGAGGATTGCATCCACCACTGGCATGCAAGATTTGGACATCGTGACCCCAAGGTAATTAGGCATCGCTCTAGTAATAATTTAGTCACGGGAATAAAGATAAACGACTGTCTAATAAAACAGGTATGCGAATTTCGTATTAAAGGAAAAATCACTCGCAATCCTTTTCCACAGAAAGCATCAAGTACCACTCACCGACCGCTGGACCTGTTACATACTGATCTATGTGGACCAATGCCGACAGAAACACCTGGAGGACGCAAATATATCATGACCCTGATCGACGATTATAGCCGCTACACGTACATTTTCCTGTTACTCAAAAAGTCTCAAGTTACGGAAGTGATCAAAAACTTCATCCAGTTTTGTATCACTCAATTCAAGACAAAACCCAAAGCCTTCAGGTTTGATTTAGGAGGAGAATATGTTAACCAGGAGTTGAATGAACACCTAAAGCATCACGGAATAAAATTCCAACATACCACATCGTACGCTCCAGAGCAAAACGGCGTTGCGGAACGTCGAAACCGATATTTAGTCGAGGCAATCAGAACGATGTTAATAGACGCAGAATTACCCAATAAATACTGGGGTGAAGCTGCATTAACCGCAGTATATTTGCAGAACTGTTTACCAACCCGAGAAAGAATCTTAACGCCATACGAACTTTTGCTCAACAGAAAACCCGATGTCAAACATCTGAAAGAATTTGGGTGCAAAGCCTATGCCCATATTCCTAAACAGAAACCCAGTAAGTTGAACACAAAAGCCACAGAATGTTTACTACTAGGTTATTTGCAGGACTCGAAAGGATACAGACTGCTTGACAAATCCTCAGGAAAAATTATCATTAGCAGAGATGTAAAATTCATCGAAGATTCTCGTGTTCATGGTGAAGACACAGCCAAGACAGATTTTTACCTGGAAGAAAAAACCCCATCGACTGGAAAACCCGAAGAAATTATATATATTCCCGCGGAATCTTCCAATGAATTATTCACAAGTTCATCCGGAGATGAACCACGTGGATCAAGGGAAGCCCCAACAAGCCCTCCAAGGCCATCTGAGGATGCAGATGATGTACCTTTGATAGAGAGGATCACAGAGGTACCAAATGATCCACCAAATAATCCGAGTAATAATAACGAAGAAATGGAGCAGGACTACCAACCGAATGAGCTGAACGACGATGAAGAACCACGGACAATTCAACAAGCTCTAAGTGGGCCTTATGCCGAACAATGGAGCAAGGCCATGGCGGAAGAGGTCGAGTCACCAGAACAAAATGAAACCTGGGATCTTGAGCCAATCCCAAGGAACAAGACAGCCATTGGGTGCAAATGGGTCTTTAAGATCAAAAGAAGACCAGGAAATGCCCCAGATAAATTCAAGGCCAGACTAGTCGCCCAAGGATTCTCCCAGAAATTTGGAGTGGATTATGAAGAGGTTTTCGCACCAGTTGTCAAAACCACGACAGTAAGAGCTTTGTTGTCTATAGCTGGTAAAAAAAATCTCCATGTGAAGCATTGGGACGTAAAAACAGCTTTTCTTAATGGAAAGCTTAGAGAAACAATTTACATGAAACAGCCCCCTGGACATGAAAAGAAAGGACAAGAAGAATTTGGATGCCGGCTCAACAAAAGTATTTATGGTCTCAAACAAGCGGTAAAGTCTTGGAATGATAAACTACATGAAACTCTCACTAATTACGGCTTTGAACGATGCGAAAGCGATCCTTGTTTATATAAACATGGAAACAACACTCGCTCATACTTGGTTGTACATGTTGATGACATCATGATCGCTTGCAGCAAATTATCAAGAATAAATGAAGTAATAGAAGCACTTGCCCAGGAATTTACTATTATAGACCTCAGTGACATTCAATGTTATCTTGGAGTAGAGGTCACCAGAAACCAAGCTGGCGATTATCTTATAAGTCAACAAAATTATATTGAAAAGGTATTAATCCAATCAAGACTCGAGCATGCGAAATTTTCCAATCATCCCATGGACACTAATTATGAGAAAAATCGTGTTAATTCACCCGAAATAAAAATCGACTACTATAGTAAATTAATTGGAAAACTATTGTACATCGCCATAAACTCAAGACCTGATATTAGTGCGCCAGTGGCAATATTAGCACAGCATATCAAAGGCACACGAAAAATTGATTGGAATGAGCTCCAGAGGATATGTAGATATTTGAAGGCCACCAAGAACTACAAACTCCGTCTCAGCTCCAATTCCAGCAACGCCCAAGAACTTTTCGGCTATGCTGATGCTAACTGGGCAGAGGACCGAGCTTCAAGAAAATCGAACACGGAATATCTGTTTAAGTTGTTCAATGGAACGATAAGCTGGGCAAGCAAGAAGCAAACCTGCGTATCGGTCTCGTCAACAGAGGCTGAAATAGTCGCATTATCAGAAGCATCGAGGGAATGCGTACTTATCCGGAAGCTGCTGGAATCCCTAGACCATCCGCAAAAATCAGCCACTATAATCTTCGAGGACAATCAAGGATGTCTTAGTAACATCCACGAACCTGGACCAAACCCCCGCAGCAAACATATCGACACGCAGTACTTTTATACCTGAGACCTGGAGGAGAAGAGTATTATAAAAGCAACTTACTGCCCAACAGACGAGAATCAAGCTGACATCCTGAAAAAACCACTAGGACCACTCAAGACTGCAACTCTGGCAAAGATGATCGGATTAACTGACCAAGAACATCAAGAGTAACGTCATGGAGGGAAGTATTGGAATCAATGACTCATATCGTTTTATTGTACACACACACACATACTACATACATTACTCATACCCATTTGCTTAAGTCGAGTCATTAGCTAGCTGTAATTAGGAAGTCAGTTATAATGAACTCAAGCTACTGTACACATCGACTTGTCAGTTATACTTGCACCTGTCTCCCAAATCCTATATTCAACACTTAAAGTGATTGGGAGGTAAAATGGGCGGTGGTCCCTCATAATTTCTCAGCCAATAACGTCTTGGCAAAAATATCCCGGCAATCTTATCTCATACAAAAATATCTCATGACAAAACGATCTGTAGCCAAAAAAATTTCCACTGAAAACATCTCATGACAAAAAAATCTTTAGCCAAAAACATCTCCACCAAAAAGATCTCAACTGAAAACATCTCATAACAAATTAATCTCGATCATCAACATCTCATCATTATGTTGGCCTATTTCAGAGTAAACACACATTTAAATCTCGTTATAAAGGCGCAAGACGATTACGGGCGTTAGTGTTGGCCTATTTCAGAGTGAACACACATTCAAATCTTGTTAAAAAAGCGCAACACGATTACGCGCGTTAGTGTTGGTCTATTTCAGAGTAAGCACTAGGGTGTGTCATTTTGAGGTGACTTTTTTTTTCAACGAAAAAACAGGCTGAAAACTTGCATGAAGGTGAGAACAGCAGCCTGTTCAAAGCGGAGCTCTTAATATTAATATTTAGAGGTGCCTGTCCCTAATTTTCCATTTCCCATTAAAATAACATGGGAAAAAAATTCTTTTTTTTTGTTGATTTTTCTAGCTCGGCATTTGCACCTCATATAAATAAGTCCATAGCATATTCTTGTAGAAAATTCAACGCTCTACAAAAAAGGTCTTTTACACTATTATCATAGAGATAGCCGCTTTAAAGATATTCAAATGTAAACTTTTAAATGTATAAAATTTTGACTATTCAAGTATTAAACTGATACAAATTAATTTATTACTGTCTTAAAAATCTATATTGTTATAAGAGATTCCTATCTATATAGTCACTCATCACGATATCTCGGGAACTATCAGACCTAGAAACTTGAAATGTGGTAGGAATATTACTTTTGCCATGTAGAGGTCAGCTAAGAATGGATTTTAAGAAATTCTTTTCCCAAAGGGGTTTGCGGGGGCGTTAACAATGAAAAATTCCTGTTTAAACTATAGTTCCTATCGACTCCAAATTTGCTAGGAACCTTCTGTCAGAGATGTAGAAATAGTACATGAATGAATTTTACGATAGATCACTTCACAGGGGGTTGTGGGGGTGGGTGTTAACAATAAAAATTTTTAATTTCCAAGCTATAGCTCCCAGAAACTTCATATTTGGTAAGAATTTGCTACATATAAGGTAGAAATGATCTCAGAGCGGATTTAATGTTTAATTTAGGTTAGAATATACGCAAATTAAGTGATGATAAATTATGGTTGCATCTTTCATTTACTACCATTGAGGTTTATTAGTTGGATATTGTTAGTTACAAAGGTTTGTATAAAATAATATAGACTGTATCAATCTAAAATAAACGTTTGTTAACTTTGATAAATTTACTAATTTAATTTTTATTTACAGTATTGAACAAGCATTTGTGTTAGGAAGTGACAATAACAAAATCAAAATGAAGGTTAATTTCACAGTATTATTTAAACATACATCAAGTTTGGTATATAATTATGTCCAAAAAAAAAAATTAGGAAAACAGTTGACCCTGAAGGCCATCCCTGCAACTTCCCGCTAATTCCCGATAATTCAACATAGTATAAGTCGTAGCTCACACGCTCCCAGTTTACTTGTTTGATTTGTGTATAATCATATTTGGGTTTATAACCATTTCGTGACTGTTAAAAAGTTTAAATTTTTATTAACAAAACAAGATATTAATCTCTGATTTGTTTGTTAATTTGAGATAGTGGTCCCCAAGTAAAGATTATTGCATTAATCTAACCTTAATTTTTTCTAGTTTCTTTTCTTTCTTTCTATTATTTCGGTTACTATAGTTGGCGCGACTTGAGTTGGTTACCTGAGTGCATTGTGGTGAGATCTATATGTGCTGTGAGTGAACATACACAACTCTGACTTACCATTGAAGTGTATCTGTTATTGTTTTTGTTTACATTGAATCTCAGCACTGAAATGTCACTCTCTAAAACAACAACAGGGGCATCAAAAGTTCAGGATATCACCTGCAATCTATGTGACAAAACTATATCCACCAAACCGATAGCCTGTATGCAATGTGGCCTGAACTATCATCCAAGTTGTGCTATGGTGACAGGTTCGACATCGGCTGGTGCAATCAACAAGTGCTGCTCCATTGTTAAACCACCTACGCAACACCCAATGAGCTCGTTCAAGGAGCTTCTGATTGAGGAAATGAGGAGCGATCTCAAGGATATGCTGGCATCAACGTTGAATGAACCGGATAACCAAAATCTGCAAGATGCTCTGGACCAACACACTCTTGAAATTCAGTCTAGCCTAAATCTAGCGATCACGGACAGCATGAAATCTCTTAAAGGGCTATTGAACAAACGCATGGATTCAATTCGTGACACTTTTAATAAATCTATTGATGATATCTCAGACAAACTTAATTCATGTCAAGCTCAACTTACTAAGCTGTCTAGTGATCATGATGAGACTGCTGCTAGGTGTAAAACGCTTGAAGCTAATTACAGTAGATTGCCAGCACAATATCCAGCGAGATCATCAGCGCGATATTAAGCAAGATATCCAGCGAGACCGTCAGCGAGACCGTATGTGCGATATCAACCAAGATATCCAGCGAGATTTTTAGCGCGGTATCAAGCAAGATATTTAGCAAGACCGTCAGCGCGATATTAAGCAAGATATCCATCGAGACCATCAACGAGATTCTAGCAAGACCGTCAGCGCAATGTCCAGCGCGATATCTGTCCGATTATCCTCTTGCATGAGTTTCACCACCAAGATATTTTAACCTTACTGTCCATGCTGCTTACCAGCCTAAATATCGCTTTGCGAACAATCCTTTATATGTCCTTCAAAACAACCTCCGAAATATCCTATTTCATATTATTCTAAATTTTATCTCTATTTTTTTTTTTTTTGAGTAAAAATAATGTTTTTTTATACTTTATTTGCGAAGAATGTCAGAAATCAATTACAAATATTATTTTAATACTTAAAATTGTTCTGAATCTATATTTTTCAATTGTTTTTATCGAATTTAACAATTTATTCAAATATTCTCCCAGCCAATCAAAATTGTCGTTATAAAAATCTGTCTCGCGCTTTTTTTAGCAGGGCTAACTTCCTGACTCTACTGATGACATTTTGTCATCTATACTTAAACTTCCAGACAAATGGTCTGCAGGTGTGGATGGAATTCCATGCTTTCTGGTTAGATCACATGCCTGTCTATTTGTTGAGCCACTAACACTTATTTTTACTGAATGTATAAAGCATGGTATCTATCCAGACTGCTGGAAAATCTCAAAAATACTGCCTATCTTAAAGTCTGAGGATCCATCTTTGATTGTTAATTACAGACCTATCTCAATTTTGTGTGCCTTTTCGAAGGTCTTCGAGATTTATTTATATGGGAAAATATTTGCTTATTTTCAAACTACCTTATCTCCATCTCAGCATGGTTTTGTCCCATGCAGGTCAACTGTAACCAATCTCTTATGCTTTACTAAATATGTACACAGTTCGTTTGCGGAGCATCTGCAGGTGGACACACTTTACACCGATTTCTCGAAGGCCTTCGATAAGGTCAACATATGTAAACTGGTCAAAGCATTGAATGACCTGAGTATTCCACTAGACCTGGTTGTGTTGTTATTCTCTTACTTAACAAATAGGCAGAATAAAGTAGTGTTCGAGGGCACGTATTCTAAAGTATTCAAGTCTACATCAGGTGTTCCACAGGGATCCAATCTTGGTCCACTATTATTTATCATATTCATCAATAATATCTCGTCTAATCTAAGCAATAGTGATCTTAACTGTGAAATAGATGCCTTTGCTGACGATACAAAACTATATGTAACGATTAGGTCAATGCAAGATTGTTCAAGGCTACAAAAATTAATAGATCGATTTCTTGATCTTTGTAATCAGTATGATCTCATTTTAAACCCCAATAAGTGTAAGATAATGTCTTATTATAGGAATAAATCGCCGATAATATTTAATTATATAATTGACAACACTCGGGTCACTAGGGTGTCTACCCAATGTGACCTGGGTGTTGTATTTGATAATAAATTGAACTTTCAGCCGCACATTAGCAAGGTTGTTACAGCGTCATGGAAAATGTTAGGCTTTGTAACCAGATCAAGTCGCAACCTAGTAACTGTTAAAGCTATTTGAATAATTACAGAAAGAGCGGAAAAGCGGGGATCAGGTTTAGGGTTGGATATCTCAATTAAAACGCGTAATTTATTATCAAAAATAACACTAGTAATTTATTTACATTAATTACACTCAATATTTAATATTTTTAATAGCGGATTGTTAAGATAAAAGCGGATTTGTAAATTACAGCGTGGGTTGCAAAAGCGAAGCCGGTTGACACGTGGTTGAACACTTTGCCGGCACTGAAAAAGCGGTGAAATAAATGCACTGATAACACAATTTACCTATAACAAATTAAAGCGAATTATTAGCGGTTAATTTAAGCAATTTAAATTATAAAAATAGCGAAATGCGGTTAATTAACAATAAGCGAAAGTAAAGCGGAATTAATGGCGACTTGTTGCAACGAAAGCGTGGAAGCGAAAGATAATAAAGATAATTCGTCTTCTTCCTCGTTGACTTGGAGAAGAAGGCTAATGCGCATGTCCAGCGAGAGCGATAGCCAATCAATAATTCGTTCTATTGATGTCGACATCGATAGCCAATAGTAAAATTCAATACATGTGGCGTGATCGAGCGGTCGATTGGCGCAAGCGTGTGAAAATTAGCGGGAACGAGCGCTTGTCAGGTGCGTATTGTAAATTTGGGGAGCCCACAGTGACGTAGTGCTCACTAAGTGGGCCTGTTCACTGAACATTCTCCCCGGCGTTGGCGGCTGCGTCGACAAGATCATCCTCTTCATGCGTCAGTGGCAAGACACAAAGCTTTGTAATTGGGCGTACCAGCTCTGTGTTAACTGTCTTCACAGTTACCACGCGGATTTGTCCATCTGCTCCTGGATGGACAGCAATCACTTTGGCTAATGGCCACTTGGTTGGCGGAAGATCCTCAGTGGTGATCAGTACAACTGAACCCACTTTGATCTGGTTGCGTTGATGATGCCACTTTGAAATGGCCTGGTAGCGGTGGATACAGTCCTGGTAGTAGCGTGAGCTGAGTACCTCCGTGAAGCGTTTTGCGGTGCGAATCATCAATCAATATTGATGTAAGCGGTGAATGTCTCGGCAGTATTGCTGGATGCTTCTCTTCTGGGTCCAATAATGCGTTTTTTAAGCGGCCACCGACTCTCAGGACCCCCTGATGGTCGATGAACGGAGTCAGCTTAGTGATGCTGTTGTTTTTTGGCAGATCATCACCATCTTGAAACGTATGAATCTCTCTAGCGAAATATTGTCCTTGAGTGAACTTAATCAAAGTCAATTTAGCGCGCTCCAGGTCTGATGGAGTAAGCGGGTAGGCCAGCGAAGATTGTGGAACTCTTTTGAAGCGGTCGATGACACGATGCCAGATGCTGAGCTTCCTAAGTAATGGAAACAGCTGCGAGTAATGCGATAGTAATTGTTGGAGAAGGCAATTTTCTGCTTTCCAAGTTACTAATGTCAGACCTTGGCGTTCTTCTCGATGCGTTGCGTTGTCGGTTGGAGGCTCAAGAGTGGGCCAAGAGGATTCTGGTTCATGAAGCCACGTAGGTCCATGCCACCAGAGAGCGTGTTGCTTTAGTTTTAGCGTAGGTATACCTCTTGAAGCGCAGTCAGCTGGGTTTTGTTTTCCTGGAATAAATTTCCAGGAGACATCTCGAAGCGTTTCTTGGATTTTTCCCACTCTATTGCGGACGAATGTCTTCCAGCGGGTTGCTGGACTTTTAATCCATGCGAGAGTCACGGCGGAGTCAGTCCAGAGATTTATCCTGACATTTCCAAGTGACTGAACTTCTTTAACATGAAGTATCAGTTGTGTTAACAACCATGCGGCTGATAATTCCAAGCGTGGAATTGTCATAGTCTTCAGCGGTGCTACTTGCGTTTTTGAACACAGAAGTGAGACTTTTGTGTTCCCATCAGCGTCAGTGACTCTCAAATACACAGCGGCAGCCATAGCGTTCTGCGAAGCGTCTGAGAACCCGTGCAATTCCATAGTTGCTCCGGGTGCTATATTATTCCAGCGTGGAATGCGGATGGATTCGATGTTTCGAAGATCCTCGCGGTATCCAGTCCATTTGTGAATGAGTGATGGTGACAATTGTTCATCCCATGACACTCTATCTAGCCACAGATTTTGCATAAAGATCTTGGCTTTGACGACTATTGGTGCGAGAAGTCCTAGCGGATCATACAGTTTAGCGATTTCAGACAAAATAGCTCTCTTTGTCTTAGGCGTATCTGGCGGTAGCGTGTACTTGAACTGGAGAGCGTCAGTGCGTGAATTCCAGTACATGCCCAGGACTTTTACTGGTGCATCACTGATTTCTTTAAGAGGTGTATCTAGCTGCTTTTCTTGAGCGACTTCAGCGAGTAATTTTAGACTATTGCTAGCCCATTTGGCAAGCGGGAAGCAGCCTGCTGCACACAGTGCTTTTGTTTGCACTGCAACCTCTATAGCGTCTTCTTCATTGTCTGCTCCACCGTAGATGTCATCTACGTAGCGTGTATCCAACATTGGAGCAACAGCTAGCGGAAAGCGGTGTCCTTCATCCTTCACAAGTTGAATGAGCACACGTACAGCGTCAAAAGGTGCACTAGCGGTTCCGTATGTGACTGTCTTGAGACAGTAAGCGTCTACCAGGTCATTCTCATCTGTCCAGAGAATGCACTGAAGCGGCCAATCAAGCGAGTCGACCTCAATCTGTCTGAACATCTTGGTGATGTCAGTAGCGAATAGAATCCTGCTGCAACGGATTCTCAACATCACATCAAAAATGTCAATTTGCGTTTTGGGTCCTGCGTGGAGAATGTCGTTCAATGAAATTCCTGTAGATGTTGCACAGGAACCATTGAACACTGTGCGGAGCTTCGTAGTGGTACTATCAAGCTTCAATACCCCATGGTGAGGCAAGAAGTAAGCGTTTGCGGGCAATTCGTTGACTGGTACTCGTACCATGTGTCCTAGTTGAATGTATTCTGCCATGAATGCACGATACATGTCAGAATATTCTCTTTCTCGCGACAAGCGAGTTATTAATCTGCGGAGTGACCCCATAGCTGCGTTGATAGAGTCGCCAAGTTGACTCTCAAGGGCCTTAAGCGGTAATCTCACTACGTAGCGTCCATCAGGCTGTCGATAATGCGTTTGACGAAAGTGAATTTCACATTCGTCTTCTTCAGCGGTGTTGAGCGGTGAACTTCCTGATGGAACTTCTTCCTGTTCCCAAAACTTAGCGATAGCGTCTTGTAATTCAGTATCTACTGACGCATGTAGTGCTGCGTGTGATGTTGAAGCGGGTTTAGCGGTGACAGCTCCATAAATAATCCAACCAAGCGTGGTGGATTGTGCGATCGGAGCATTGCGAGGTCCTCTTTGAATCTCTGCGTTCATGATCTGTGCGGCTGGCGATGCACCTAGAATAATGTCTACAGGACGCGGCTGTAGATACTGCGGGTCGGCTAGTTGGAGATTCTCCAGATGCGGCCATTTCGGATCAGCGATCACGAACGATGGAAGATCTACCGTCAATGTTGGTAGAATATGCATGCTGACATGCATTGATGCGGTCGTACACAGCGAGCGAAGCTCAATTGTGCTCACACCTAGTGAGCTTCCTGCGGAGACATTGCCAATGCCCTTGAGCATGACCATGTCACGCTGTAGCGGTTGTCCAAGCTTCTTGAAGAGCGTCTGTCTCATAAATGAGAGCTCTGAACCTTGATCAATCAAGACTCTGGCGGTGATTGGATTGCCATGATGCGGGCGGACCTGGACTAAGGCGGTAGCTAGTAATACTTGAGCGGAAAGCGAATCTGAAATAATCAACAGTTAATGTTGAGTTATAAGCGGTCTGATGGAACTTTTAGTTACCTTGTGCGGTGTCAACTTGTTTCGGTGAAGCTGATTTAGGCGGTACTTCTCGGTGAATAGAAGTGTGATGGCGTAGACTGCACTTCCTGCAGCCCTGAGCAGTCTTACAATCAGCTACACGATGTGGGCCCAAGCAATTGTAGCACAAGCGGTATTTCTCGACAATGTCGATTCGTTCCTCCACAGTAGCGGCCTTGAATGTCGGGCAAAACAGCATGTAGTGCTCCTCCGGGCACAGCGGGCAATTTCTCCTGGGCTTTCCCTTGTATTGAGCAGCGGTGTATGAAGATCTTGTCTTCGGTTGTTTGTCGTTGCGGGACCCACCTGATTTATGATTTTCAGGTTGCTTCTTGGGCTCAGAAGCTGGCTCCAAGTTCTCCCAAGCTCTGACTTTGGACTTGAGGAACTCGTGAAGTTGCGTATAGGTCGGCATGATATCAGTTAACCCAAGACTAGTCTCCCAGTCCTCTCTTACAGCGGGTGGCAAGCGGCGCAGCGTCAGGTGAATGATCATTAAGTCCCAGTTGTCAACTGGAACTCCTTGAGCCTTGATGGAGTCCAAAGCTTTTTGATTGGATAAAAGCAAGGCGTCTAATTTCGCGGCTGATCGTGCGGGAACTGACTCTCCTACCAATAGATCTTCAAGATGTGATGCCACTACGCGGCGAGGATTCGAATAGCGGCTCTTCAGGAGATTCCAAGCGGGCTCAAATGAATCATCAGTGGATGACATGTTTCCAATAAGCTGGTGGGCTTCCTTTTCTGTGAAGGTTTTCAAATAATGCATCTTCTGACTGTTTTTAAGAAGAGCATTGTCAATAACAATGTCAGAGAATAGCTGACTAAATGATCCCCAGCGCTTAAAGTCTCCAGAGAAGCTCTGGAGCTTAATTTTTGGGAGTCCAGTACCCGATGAGCCTCCCAAGAAGGCGGTGCTGTGCATAGCCAGGTTTTGTTGCGTTTGTGCGGCTTCTCTGGCATCAATCTCCTGCTGAATGACGTCTTTGCGGGTGGCTATGCGGGTCTCCAAAATTGCATAGGTGGCGTGAGCGTTAGTATAATGATTCCCGACGTGGTACTCGTGTTCAAGTACTTCCGGGTACGTCTCAAAGATCAGCGAGTTTAAGTTAGTGATGTCCAGCCAAATCTTGGAGCTTTGTGTTGACACTGACTCAATAGCGGTGATCGTAAGCGAGTTAAGCTCCTCGTTAGTTAAGCGATCCACCATGGCATACAAAGCATCCAGGTACTGCTTTTGCATAGCAATAGCAGTTTCAAACTGCATTGCGGTGTTTAATGTAGGACCGAGATCGAGTTTTCAGTCAATTAAAGCGGAAAGTTCAGCGTACCGGTGTACGAATGACTACCAGGAGCAGCACCCGATGTGCTCTGCGATGCTCCTGACACTCGACCTTTCCTAGCGGGATTACACTTCACTTAACACAGCACAATTTTTAGCGGTATAATTAATTAATTTAATTGAGATAGAGCCAGCCTGATCCGGCTCGAGGGACCAATGAATAATTACAGAAAGAGCGGAAAAGCGGGGATCAGGTTTAGGGTTGGATATCTCAATTAAAACGCGTAATTTATTATCAAAAATAACACTAGTAATTTATTTACATTAATTACACTCAATATTTAATATTTTTAATAGCGGATTGTTAAGATAAAAGCGGATTTGTAAATTACAGCGTGGGTTGCAAAAGCGAAGCCGGTTGACACGTGGTTGAACACTTTGCCGGCACTGAAAAAGCGGTGAAATAAATGCACTGATAACACAATTTACCTATAACAAATTAAAGCGAATTATTAGCGGTTAATTTAAGCAATTTAAATTATAAAAATAGCGAAATGCGGTTAATTAACAATAAGCGAAAGTAAAGCGGAATTAATGGCGACTTGTTGCAACGAAAGCGTGGAAGCGAAAGATAATAAAGATAATTCGTCTTCTTCCTCGTTGACTTGGAGAAGAAGGCTAATGCGCATGTCCAGCGAGAGCGATAGCCAATCAATAATTCGTTCTATTGATGTCGACATCGATAGCCAATAGTAAAATTCAATACATGTGGCGTGATCGAGCGGTCGATTGGCGCAAGCGTGTGAAAATTAGCGGGAACGAGCGCTTGTCAGGTGCGTATTGTAAATTTGGGGAGCCCACAGTGACGTAGTGCTCACTAAGTGGGCCTGTTCACTGAACACTATTAAATCTATTTATTTTTCCCTGGTTAGGTCGCGTCTTGAATATGCCGCAGTTGTATGGTCTCCAATCTATGAAATATACAGTAACAAAATTGATAAAGTCCAACATAAATTTCTCAAGTTCATGTCCTGGAAAATGGATCGTGTTTATCCTAAACCAGGCATGGATAGGAAAGAGCTTTGTAGTAGATTCCATATGATTATATTAAAAGATCGTAGACTCTGTGCATGCGCCATCTTCTTGACGCGGCTGATTCAGGGGAAGGTGGATTGTGAACATCTGGCAGACTCTATCACTATTACTTTTAGAGCCCCGACCTGGAGGGATAGTACTCCCTTCCAGCTTCCACTCGCTGGCACCAACTTTGCTACATCTGCCCCCATATACCGATTAATAAGTGCCTTCAATACTTTTTACAAGATAGATAACAGTTTGGATGTTTATAAAATAAGTAGTTCTGAATGTTTTTCAAAACTTTGTATGTCAAACATTGTATAAACTGGAGCAAAATATTTACTTTTGATAGTTAATTATATAGTGACTTATCATAATATTAATTTTAAAGTAAACACTTTGTATTAAATTGTATGTAACATGGAACCCGATTAATGGCTTTGTTGTAGGGTTCATTGAACTGATAAAAAATAAAAAATAAAATAAAAATAAAATTCCATACTTAGGCGCATAAAATTGCACCAATGACGTTTTTGAGCTCTTCGAGCTCAAAAATACAATTTATGGGTTATTTTGAGCTCTCCAAGCTCAAAGAGATTGTTTTCCTATGCTTTTGAGCTCTTCGAGCTCAAAAGTCTGATAGGGATTTGATGACACTATTTTTTGAATTTTTAAACCGCAATAACTTTTGAATGAATAAACCGATTTTCACACGGTTGGCAGCATTCGACGCAATTTTTTAAGCCTCACAAAGAATCTTAAACTTTGAATTGATCGCGCTAGAAATTTCGGAGTTATTCCGAAAAAACACTTTTTTCGGTTTTCTTTCGTTCACGATATCTCTCGAACGAATCAACCGATTTTGACTGGACTGGTGGCGATCAACGTGGTTTTTTAAGGTTAAGAGCTGATTAGTTTTTGGAATTGAACCTTTAAGCTGTTTAAAAGTTATTCCAAAAAAACCACATTTGAAAAAAATTTTTTTTTCAGTTTTTTGAAGATTTCTCAAAATCTATTGATCTGAATCGGTCCAAATAGTTTTCAAAATCTAAGTTTGGTCAAGCCCTTTCGAATAACACCAACCGCAATGAAATCGGTTCAACCGTTCAAAAGTTATAAGCGGTTCACATACTTTCACACACACACACACACACACACACACACACACACACACACACACACACACACACACACACACACACACACATACATACAGACGCCGTGACAACCTCGCGGGGATAGTCAGGGAAGCTTCCTGTGACCTTCAAACGTCGAGATCTGACGAAAACTCGGTTTTTGCAAAACGGGGTGAAAACAATAACTTCCCGATTTTTGAAAATCTTCGATTTTCGTAGCGGGAAGTTAAAAATACAAAGGTTATTATGAAATTGAATTATTCATTAATTTTTATATTTAAAGTTTACCTACATAAATTATAAGTACTGTGTTTATGTATACGTTACCTATATGGGCAGGTAGACAGGGGCTGACTGCCAGGTAGATATGTAATGTCAGTGGCAGGTACTTAAATTTATGATTCAATTTCAAACCTTTTATATTCATAAAAGCATTACCCCTACAATGCCTTTTTAACAAAGAAACTAATTTCTTACATTACTTATTCCATTTTCTTCAACGAATTCGAAAATATTTTATTAAAAAACATTATAAATAATCATGATTTTAAAAATTTTTTTTGTTATTTACAGAAATATATGATCATGACCAAAGATTTTAATTACAAATTAAATTAAAAAAAAAAAAACGCTATTTTGTAAGTTTCAAGATAGGATCAACACTGCATCAATTTAAAGCTAAACCTTATTTAGTCTCTGATTTTGAGCGATCAATTGGGTTATATGATGCATTTGTCTACCATTCTAAGAATTGCAACTCGAGCACGACAGCTCGTTGTAAGAACCCTGGTGGTTTCATGCTTACGGTAAATCCGCGGTGACTCCATAGTGAAAAGATGGTCGATTCACGGTCGTTTCACGTGACGGCTATTTCACTATCTAGTTTGGGTTGTAGTACGGTGAAATCACTGTCGAAAAACAGTATATTCGTTCTGTTGCGTCACTAACTACGGATAGTAAATAAATGTTGACTTATCAGCAGTTCTATGGTGAAAAGACCGTTCCTAATTCGTGGAACTTTAGCATTTCTGTTGTCAGTATGGCGTGCTTCTACTGCGGAAAAATGATTTTTTCAAAGTGAACACCTCATAAACTCATAGTGATATCACTGTGGACCTACTATGGTTCGACGATCGTTCGACCGTCAACTCACGGTAAAATCAACTTCTTTTCACCGTATATACTCGTTCGTTTTCTTCCGGACAAATGATGTAAATGCTGTTCAATTATTATTTTATAAACAGTGTAGAGTGCTGAACTCTATTGATATTTCACATTAAATTTAGTTATTTGTAGTTAATTTTCAGAATAAAAAATTTTTAAATAAACGCTTTAAAAATTTCATTTACAAATTAATATTTTTTCGCTCGATTAAAAAAAATAACACGTCACTTATCACGGTGATAATAAATTCAAAAGAATCCATGTATATCATCAATGCAAGGCCACAGTTTATTTCAAATAACTGTTCAGAAATATATTTAAAAAATGTCAGCGTTAAAAGCTGAAACAACATAATAACTTACAGAGTGAGGAAAAAAATATTTATTTTTTGACACTATTCAACAGTTAATAAATTTAATAATCACATCAATATTTATATGACAAACACAAATGAAGGAAAGCTTATGAAATAAAAAATTTTAATTATATGTTTTTTTACAGAATCAGGATATTTCAAGATACCATGAAAAACGTCCTTAATTATAATGGTATAAATATAAAAGAAAATTTCATCAACTTTTAATTAAAAACTGCCTGCCCCTGTCTAAAAATATTCATTCAAACTCACTACCATTTAGTAGACAGTCCCATGGCTAAGCGGTACAACGCTCGTCATGCTTGCTTGAGACTGGTGAGGCGTGGGTTTGAGTCCCGGTGTGAGCTGAAATTTAATTTTCAGTGAACATCAGTGCTCATAACTCACGCCGGGTTGTACAGGCTTAGTAGTGTATCAATGAGTTAGTAATTAATAAGTTAAAAAAAAAAATCCGTAAATACTACTTAAAATTATTATTGTCCTAAAAATACTAAATTTTTCATTTTGGAGAATTTTAGCATTTTCAAATGGGATTTTTTATGAGTAGGTTATACAAAGGCGGTCAAAGGAGCGTTATTCGACAAAGGAAGGAACGTGAAACGACGGTGTCGACAGCAAAACGACGGTGAAACGACAGTGAAACGACGGTGAAACGACTTTGGATTCACTCCTATTTTACTGTGTAACAACAGTACTTTGACTGTCAAATAACTATACATTTATAAACTTTTTACTATGGTTTCACTTCATAGTTGCCATATAAAAATGTCATTTGAACCATTTTACCAAGGTCTAATAATCTGATATATACCATATTTTAACAGTAGTGAAATGAAACAAAGTCACCAATGTTTCACCGTGAAATTACTACTGTAATACTAAGTTCTCACTGTTGACCATAAAGGGAACTACCGACTTTCCATAGTATTTTCACCGTGACCACAAAACCGCCAGGGAATGTGTAATTATAAATGTACAAGTACAGGTACTAAAAATGTATGAGACGTAACCGTCAGAAATACAGTTTTGACATTATTTTGTCATGAAATTAGAATACAAGTTACAGAATACTCTTAACATATAACAACTTTTCTTTCTAGAAACTTTAACAGAGTACCTATGGAGGACAGAATGTCTATCTTCTTTGAGTGTACGTTATAAATAAATATTTACAAGCTCTCTTTCAAAAACTGCATGTCAGATTAATCTTCGTATTGTATTTTAAATATTCAGTTGCAGATAATTGCATTCATAACATAAACCTGTTTGCTGGCTTCCCCTTCTCTGCATAAGCTTATTTATTTTACTTTCTTAATTACCTATGTTGTTCATAATTTGTTTTCTCGGTTGGTTTTTATTTGCTGAAAATTTCTTACAAACATTTGTTCTCCATGTGATTTCGAACTGGATTGGGCATCGAACTGAGGGTGATGAAAAGTTTCCGCTGCATTCCAGGCGCCTTACTTATGATTTATGTAGTAAGTATGCATTGATTATAAGTGGGTCATTTTATGGTTAAGAACTTTAATTTTTATCCAATTCTTTTTTTCTTTTTTCTCATTTTAAGTCTAAGCCCTTTGATTTTGAGTTTTGGTTATAAATTTCGATAATTTGACATGTAATGCTTCATATGACCTTTCTAAACCCAATACGTATCCTGCTACTTCATTTAACCAATTTACCTTTATCAAGCTGTAGAATTTTTTATTTCTGTGACCATCATAGAGCTGTGATTCGTTTTCTTTCACTATTAATTGACCGCTCTCAGTATTTTTCCGTTATTTTTTGTCATTGATTAGTTTGTCAATATCATGTAAATTATATTAGACTTTTCATTGTTAATATTCTTTTTTTTCAGAAGCTTTATTGGAAATGTATCCCATCAGCACTGAGACTGATGTAAAGAATGCTATACAAAAAGCATTGAAGGCTGGGAATTCCCGCATTTATCAACGTTGCAAAAATAAGAAACAATCTTAAGGACCAGCAGCCAAGAAAAGAAGAACAAGTGTTTCTATTTTAAATAGTACTTGGATTCCAATAGACGAAAGCTCAGTTGAAGAAAATACTAATAAAAGTACAAAGGGAAAGGCTGATAGTGCAGATGAGACTGCATAATTTTATTTATTTATTTAATAGGAAAATGAAAATTTGGCAATAATATATAATAATAATAATAATAATAATAATAATAATAATAATAATAATAATAATAATAATAATAATAATAATAATAATAATAATAACAATAATAATAATAATAATAGTTTTATTTAATAAATTTTCATTTGATATGAAAGCTATTTGTATTTTTTTTTCTTTTTCTAAATTTTTCCACAAATTTTTCCCGATTTTTATTCGTAATTTAAGCATTATCGTACAGCGCCACCTATTTAAGCATTTAAATTTAATTGCTAGTCGTTCAAGTATCTATTGTTGGTAATCAGTTATCGACTCTAAGGGAAAAATTCGCAGTCCGCCATATTGGTAAGAGTTATCTCCAATTTAAAGGAAAGTTATCGTCAAGCCTTGCCCGTCAATGCTTACTGGCAAGTTACTTTCAAAATACGGTCGCACATTGACGACAACTTAGCGATACAATTTGGCCGTAACTTGCGGTCTGTATGGCTGTCAGGGTAAAAACTCTAAATTTGGTAGGAATCTTTTATTTTGTAACAGGGTAAAATTACCCTGAATTGATAAGTCGCCAGAGATCGATAACTGTTCGACGCAGCACTGGCGCGTCTCTTCGGGCCTAAAGAGAGAGTGGGAGGGGGTAGTTGGGGTTATTATAGGTGAACCATGCATTGTGACAGGGAGAAGTAGTGTAACCGCCAGACAGTGTGCCACAGAAATCAAGAGGGACCGATCCCCGGAGTAGTTACGAGACGACAGAAGCCAATAACATCGAGGACTTCGACCTGAAGTAGTGAGTTAGATCGTCGTATATTCAACAAGGTATCAATAATTACTCTGTGGGCTAGGAGTGGACCGCGGGGTTTATACTCGGTTTACTTCTCCTCTGATTAATGGTTCATTAATTATTAATTCTTAATAATTCAGTAATTATTTAATTGCAATTAAATTTTATTCGTTAGTTGGTGTTGAGCGTCCCTCAAGGGGATTTATACCCGAGGACTGCTCAAAGACCTTGCGGTGTTAATTGTCGTGAGAATTTATTTTATAATAATAATTTACTCGATTTATTATTGATAATTTTGAACATCTGAAAAATCGGTTTAGTTGCAAATATTTTATTTAATAAAATAAAAACCGAATAATAAATTCTTCGAGAAAGTTCCTTTGTCTTCTCACGGATCAGTCAAGCGTCGGTCGAATTGTACAACGCAGTTAACTCGTACCCAAGGTCGAACTTTACTACGCACTAACGAATACTTGGCGTCCATTTTGAGCGCGCAAATTCCTGGCGATTATTTTTACTCGATAATTTATTAAGAACAATTGAATTATTATTGATTAATATTATTTATTACAAGGAAATATTTATTTAACATTATATTATTTATTGAGAATTGATTACTGAGATGTCAGCGAATTTAAGACTAATTTACCCGTGGATAATTTTCGTTAATTTATTTTTTTATATTGGGATAAATTATTTAATAATTATTTATTTAATCAGAAAAGTCCACGTGGTTATTTTTATATTGAACTTAAGTTCTAGAAATTTATTTATTAAATTAATATCATCATTGATAAAATTCTTAGAATTTATTTAACAGCGTGGATATTAAGTCCGGGAATTTTTAGTTAAAATTAATTGATGAATTTTATAAAAATTATTTTTCTAATTAATAATAAAATTACGAGTTGAAATGGGAATAAATTTATACGTCGAATGTTCCTGAAAATTTATTTAACGTTGAGCATTTAACTCGTGATTGATTTGGAATAAATTTAGACTTTGGTTTTTAGTTTAGATTTTTGGGAATTAATTTATTAGTCGTGAAAATATTTCATAAATTAATTGCTAGCTAATGACTGAACTATTAAGATGAAATTATTGTAATAATTTTTCTGGAATTAAATTTTTTGATAAATTTTTATAAATAAAAAAATAAAGTAAAGTCAGTGTGTGTGTAGATGGGTGGGTTATGAGTGTGTGAGTGTGGTGACAACGTTCCCTTGCATACGACAGTCTCTGTTCGAGTTGTTCCGTTGGCTAGTTAGTTAAGAGGTAAATTGTGGGGCTGTTAACAGGGATCCTTCGCATACGACAGTCTCTGTGCGGAGGTTCTTGTTAGTTTTTGGCTCTGGATAGCCGCCAGTTAGGCTATAGACGACCTTTGCATACGACAGTCTCTGTGCAGGGTGATTTTTGGATCTGGTCAGCCGACAGTTAGGCTGTAGTTTTAAGTTGATTATAGTGTGAGTGTGGGTGAGCGCATTTTGTTAAATCATTTTGTTGTCAATAAATTTGGCCATTTATTGTTAATTAAAGATTTATTTATTTCACATCACCTTCCTCCACTCTCTCTCCCTGTAAGATAAGCTCAGCTCTAGTTCCGGTTCCAGAAACCGTGATTAAAAATCCTGGTGGCGCCCTTTTATTTATTAATTTAGATTCATTTTGTTTAGTTTATTGTTTTAATTAATTTAATTTAAGGGGCCAAATGCGCAGCAAATAAAATTGTGTCAATTTCTTATGAAGAGATCATCTCAAAATGGATTTTAATAAATTCTACTCTTGATAGGGATTGCGGGGGTGGGTTTTAAAATCTAAAATTTTAATTTACAAATTATAACTTCTTAGGAATTGCGGAGGCGTTAACAATGAAAAATTCCCGTTTGTAAATTATAACTCTTAAATACTCCAAATTTGGTAGGAATTTTCTATATGTGATGTAGAAATTATCTACGAGCGGATTTTACGACGAACCAACCCCTTTAAGGATTGCGGGCCGGGTGTTAACAATAAAAAATCTTAATTTACAAAATATAGCTTCTAAAAGCTGTAAATTTAGTAGGAATCTTTTATTTGTCGCGTAGAGATCATCTCATAACGGATATCAAAAATTTATACTTCCGATAGAGATTGCGGGGGTGGGTGTTAAAATATTAAATTTCTATTTCCAAACTGTAATTTCTACCGACTTCAAATTTGGTACAAATCTTCGTGTATGATGTCATGTTCAGCTAAAAATGGCTTTTATCGAATTCCAACTCTAAAAGAGATTGCGGGTGCGTTAACAATGAAAATCTCTTATTTTCAAACAATAGTTTCTATGGCCTGGTACCTTTTATTTATAATGTAGAAATCATCTCGAATAGGATCTTACGAAATTCCTCCCCTACATAGGAGTGCGAGAGTGATGATTGTCAAAAAATTTATATTGTTCTTATAGATATAAAATTTGATAGAATCTCAAGAGAAACAGGAAATGACAGAGATGGCCTTCAATGTCAACCGATTCAAATATTTTTCTTTCTTAATAATTATATTTTCTTGCAACAATCGTCTCTTTGGCAGCGGCTAAAGTCATTATAAGGTTTCCAAAATTTTACTTTATATGTAGCTATTCAGTCAATGGACTAAGAGATTAACATACATTTTATTTTTGCTGATCACTAACCGATGAATTGTTCTTATTATGAAGGAAATTTTAATTAACAGCAAAATTCGCTAAACTTTGACCTAGGCAGAGTTCAACTTCACTTATGAGACCTACAATAACTTTAACTGAAACTTTCAATGCTTATTTCAAATTTTTTTCTTTGTGTCAATTATTATTCATTTTTTGAAGAAAGCCACAGGAATGTTATATTAATTGCACATTGAAAGTTACAATAAATATTAGCTAAAATGATCACATGGATAAAACGGTAAATGTCAATTCGATGAAATTTGGAATCTCTGTAAGTCAATACAATACTCCAAATAAATTTCAAGTTTAAATCTACAAATACAATTTTATAAACGCCCAGCGGAGTGGGCGGGTAACAGCTAGTTATTTTTATATGTAAAATTGGTTCTGATGCGCTAACATTTTCATCAAGCTAAAAGAAGAATTATTCATGTATCAAATTTTTTTTCCTCTTAATTTCATTTACTGTAAGAAAGTCATGACCCGAGTTGAATGGATTTAATATTTAAAAAGACCATTCGGCAGCCGAAATGGAAGTAGATTTCATCATGAATAGAAAAAAATATAACGAAGATTGTATACAGAACTAGGGCTTTTAACTTATATGCAATCGACAAAAATATATATCGACGGACAAATACTAAAACCAGTGCAATAGCAAATTTCATGATTGGCATAGGGGAATGGGGCATAATTTTGAGACTACACATATGACATGGTACTCACATTAAAGCTTATTTAAAGAGCTTTCGGATGCGATTTACAGAATTGCAATAAGTTATCCCATTCAAAAGTTATTCGAGTTCGAAAGTGAAGAAATATGAATTTTTATGATTTTCAAAATTTTGAAATCCTGGTATTTCTAAATTACTTGACCGATTAAGCTCATCTTCGAACTTGACTTTGGTATTTATCTGTAGAATAAGTATGTTGAGTTTGGTAGAGATCCGTTGTAAATTGGCGACGCTATCGTCCTGACAAGCCGCGTTATATCCCATATATATATATATATATATATATATATATATATATATATATATACATACATATATATATATATATATATATGTCGGAGATAATATCGAGCTGGGTTTTTCCAGAGATTGGAAATTCCCAATATTTTAGTTTGTCTGTTAATTTTAAGCAAAATTGTAAAGCATAGAATATTTAGATATTATTTACGACTTAAGCTGATTATATTTTTATGGTTATGACGATGGGCTTAAGTCCGGAGTGACAATGGTCACCAAACGTAGCCGAGGTCACAGGATAGAAGTAAAAAGTATATAGTTAGAAATATCGACAGACAATGAGGGCTGTCGAAATATTTTTGAGTGAATAAGTACTTAGGGTACTTGGAACAGTAGTTCTCGTTGAGCATTGATCAAGTAAAGATCGCATACATCCTGCTGACCCCGGATTCGTTCTCGGTCTTATTTCCCCAACGTCTTTAACTGTTATATCAATCGTAGTAAAATATTTGTAATTAAATTTATTATTTGTACGAGTTAGTGTACGTTATATTCCAAATCAAAGTCTTTGTTATATTTGATTATTGTGAAATAAATAAAGATGGCTGATAATGATCCAAAGGACTCTAACAATGCCCAAACCACTCTTCCTCCGACATCAGAAGTGGGATCTGGATCAGCTACGGGTTTTTCTCCTAATCAATTCCAGTTGCTAATGGAAATGCAAAATCGGAATTTGATAGAGTTAATGAAGGTTGTAACAAAACCAGTGTCCACTAATCGCAATATGTCTTTGCCGAAGTTCAATCCTGAAAATTCAAGTGCGGATCCAGCTGCTTGGTGTTCAACCGTGGATATGTGTTTCGCGGAACGTCCTCAGGAGGGTAGTGCACTTATTATCGCGTTAAGTGAAGCTCTTCAAGGATCTGCATCTTCGTGGTTATCTCAAGTATGTTATCCTGGGATAACGTGGACTGAATTTAAAGATCTCTTCATCGCGAGATTTGGTGGACTAGAAACATCGGCGGCCACTTTAATAAATTTACAAAATAGTCGTCCGAAAGATGGTGAGTGCTTGTCTTCATATTCAAGTCGTCTATTGGCGTCGCTTTGTTCAAAGTGGAAAAGTGCAAGTGTCGAAGAAATCGCGGTGTCTGTTGTACTCGCTCATCTTTCACAGTGTGATACGCGTCTTCAACGTTTATCATTTACGACAGATATTAAATCACGTAACCAACTCCAAAATGAATTGAAAGCCTTTAATTATGCAAGAAAAAGGTCCGCTCCACACCAAGATGATCGTACGGAGCCTAATTTTAAACGATTTAAATCGTTGTCATCGATTAAGTGTCATTCATGTGGAAAATTAGGACACAGAAGTGTTGATTGCCCTTCAATTAATAAAGGAAAATCAGAACGAGCATCTAATAGCCAGGTAGCCACTAGGCCTACCTCACAAAAATCCGTTGTTACCTGCTTCAAGTGTGGCGTAGTGGGACACGTTGCCTCAAGATGTCCAACATTAGCGAGTGGAGGTTCAAAAAACAACGGGAATGGTAACAACAACGAGCGTCGTGTGGACATCTGTACGGTAGCAGCTCCATCAGGATCATTGATCCATCGTGGTGAGTCGTTTTCATTTTGGTTTGATTCGGGAGCTGAATGCTCGTTAATTAAAGAAAGTTTTGCCGCTAAATTTGCGGGTAAACGTAAAAATAATTTAATAATTTTAAAGGGCATTGGAAATGTTAGTGTGAACTGTACGATACAAATTTTGTCTGAAATAACTATTAATAGCCATACGTTAGAGATACTTTTTCATGTTATTGCAGATGATTATTTAAAATGTGACGTATTGATTGGTCGTGAAATTCTTGGGCAAGGATTTGATGTAAATATAACTTCAAATAATTTTAGCTTATCTAAAAGTAAACTGATTAACGCATGTAATAAACTCGAATCTATTAGTAAAATACATTTTAATGATATTGATACTGACGTAATTAGAGATGATAAAGAGAAACTCATTTCTATTTTAAAAGAATATACCGATTCATTTATTCAGGGGTTTCCAAGTACTCGTGTTAATACAGGGGAGCTTATAATACGTTTAGTTGACCCTAATGTAACTGTACAAAGGCGACCGTATCGTCTTAGTGCTGAGGAAAGGCAGGTAGTACGGGATAGAGTAGATGAACTATTGAAGGCTAATGTTATTCGTCCGAGTTGCTCTCCGTTTGCAAGTCCTATATTATTAGTTAAAAAGAAAGATGGTTCTGATCGTTTGTGCGTCGATTATCGGGAACTGAATGCTAATACGATAGATGATAAATTTCCTTTACCCCTCATTGCCGACCAAATAGCGCGACTTGCTGGTGCTAAATTTTTCACATGTTTAGATATGGCCAGTGGATTTCACCAAATCCCTGTTGAGACAGAATCAATTGAACGTACGGCGTTTGTAACGCCTGATGGGCAATATGAATATTTGACCATGCCATTCGGGCTAAAGAACGCACCCTCTGTCTTTCAACGTGCTGTTATAAAAGCCCTAGGAGAACTTGCATATACATTCGTCATTGTGTATATGGATGATATTATGATTATAGCTTCAACTATCGAGGAAGCGTTAGACAGACTTCAAAAAGTAGTCAGTATTCTCATTAAATCCGGATTCTCTTTTAATTTTTCAAAATGCTCGTTTCTCAAAACCCAAGTACAATACCTGGGCTATGAAATTTCTGCTGGTGAAGTCCGTCCCAGCTCACGTAAAATCGAAGCCTTAACTGTCTTACCTGCACCGAGAACCGTAACTCAGTTGAGACAATTCATCGGTCTCTCTTCTTACTTTCGTAAATTTATTCCAAAGTTCTCACAGGTAATGAAACCCTTATACCGTTTGACCTCAGGTAGCAAAAAAAATATTGAATGGACTGAGGTACATGAAAATATCCGTCAGAAAATAATCTCTGTATTGACTAATGAGCCTGTACTAATGATCTTCAATCTGAACTTTCCTATAGAGTTGCACACAGACGCTAGCTCTGAAGGCTATGGGGCTATATTAATGCAAAAATTTAATGGTTCAAATAGAGTTGTCGAGTATTATAGCAAAGCTACTAGTTCAGCTGAGTCACGATATCATTCATATGAATTAGAGACTCTAGCTGTATTTAACGCAGTAAAATTTTTCCGCCATTATTTGCATGGCCGACCGTTCGTAGTAATTACGGATTGTAATTCGTTAAAAGCCTCTCAGAAAAAGGCTGACCTAACACCAAGGGTTCACCGTTGGTGGGCTTTCTTACAGACTTTTAAATTTGATATTGTGTATAGAGAAGGTAAACGAATGGCTCACGCTGATTTCTTTTCGCGTAATCCTGTTACAGAACAATTGCGTAGTAATTCAAATAAAATTTTACAGAAAAGTATAAATTTGACGGAAATTTCCGATGATTGGCTTCTTGTTGAGCAACGGCGTGACCCAGAAATTAGTAAGATAGTAATTGATTTAGAAAATGATGAGATTGCGTCCGATCTTGCTAAAACTTATGAAGTACGGTCAGGGTTACTCCACCGAAAAATCCAAAGGCGAGGTAAAACATTATGTTTACCTATTGTTCCACGTGCTTTTAGGTGGTCGGTAATAAATCATGTACATGAGTCAATTATGCACTTAGGATGGGAGAAAACACTTGACAAGGTTTGCGAGTATTACTGGTTTGAAGGAATTACGAAATATGTTCGTAAATTCATTGATAACTGTTATACTTGCAGAGTTTTCAAGTCAAGCTCAGGCAAAGTACAAGCAGAGCTTCATCCTATTCCTAAGACCAGCATCCCTTGGCATACAGTGCACATGGATATTACAGGTAAATTAACGGGTAAGAACGATTCAAAAGAATACGTTGTCGTGTTGATAGATGCTTTTACTAAATTTGTTTTATTATATCATACTCGAAAAATAGATAGTGTCAATACTATTAAGGCTCTTAAAAATGCTATATCATTGTTTGGCCCACCGACCCGTATAATTGCGGATCAAGGTAGATGTTTCACAAGTAAAGAATTTCAAGAGTATTGTAACTCACAAAACTCAAAATTACATCTTATAGCTACGGGTTCAAGTCGGGCTAATGGCCAGGTAGAACGCGTAATGAGTACCCTAAAAGTATGTTTACTGCAGCCGAAACGAGTGGAAACTCTTGGCAAGCAGTTGTAAATGAAATTCAATTAGCAATAAATTGTACTACTAATCGAGTCACTAAAGCTAGTCCGTTAGAGTTGCTAATCGGCAAAGTAGCTAGACCTTTTGGAATGATAGTTGATCAAGACGATAAAGAAATTGATATTTCTGACGTACGGCAAAAAGCAATTGATAACATAGAAATTAATGCGAAATATGATAAGTCTAGATTTGATAAGAATAAAGCAAAGATAGTTTCATTTAAAGTAGGAGATTTTGTGTTAATTAAAAATGAAGAGAGAAATCAAACAAAGCTCGATCCAAAGTTCAGAGGTCCATTTGTGGTGACGGAAACTCTCGACGGTAATCGTTATACTTTAAAGTCTTTAATGGGTAATAGAACGTATAAATACTGCCATGAAAACTTGAGAAAAATGCCTGAATCCCATATTCCTAGTGAGTTGGATGCTTCTGATGATCAAGAAGTTGTTGATCAGGAGAGCAATGAAGACTCTGAGACAGAGTCAGAAACCACCAGGGGAGAGACTCAGCACTAATGGTAGATGTAAGGTCGCACCACTTGCTCCAAGCTGTAGGTCGTATAAGCAAATCTAGAGTGATTTGGCTAGGGTACGACGGGCCAGTTGGTGAAGTGGCGGGGACCAAAGAAATCTGTTGGCCGCACTACTTGCGCCAGTCTGTAGTCGTAACTGCAAACTCAGGGTAGTTTGAATCAATTTTGTTTATCAAGATTGTCAGGGCGCGAGGGCCAGCTGGTGAGGTGGCGGGGGCCAAAGATGAAGTTCTAGGCTGCACTATCTGCGCCAGTCTGTAGTCGCAACTGCAAACTCAGGGTAGTTTGAATCAATTTTGTTTATCAAGATTGTCAGGGCGCGAGGGCCAGCTGGTGAGATGGCGGGGGCCAGAGATGTTGTAAGCTGCACTACATGTGTCATATGTGGTTGACAATGTGGCGGGGGCTTAAGGTGTACATAGTTGAATACTATGGTGATACACAAGTTTTCTGTATATGGTATACAGTAGCAAACCATTTTGAGTGTTAGAGGTCTATCTATACTATACCTGTGGTGGATATGGCTTGTATTCAGTGTGAACGGAATGGTGGAAAGGTATTCTCAAGGAAACGCGTAACAATAAAAGGAAACAATTTTATAAACGCCCAGCGGAGTGGGCGGGTAACAGCTAGTTATTTTTATATGTAAAATTGGTTCTGATGCGCTAACATTTTCATCAAGCTAAAAGAAGAATTATTCATGTATCAAATTTTTTTTCCTCTTAATTTCATTTACTGTAAGAAAGTCATGACCCGAGTTGAATGGATTTAATATTTAAAAAGACCATTCGGCAGCCGAAATGGAAGTAGATTTCATCATGAATAGAAAAAAATATAACGAAGATTGTATACAGAACTAGGGCTTTTAACTTATATGCAATCGACAAAAATATATATCGACGGACAAATACTAAAACCAGTGCAATAGCAAATTTCATGATTGGCATAGGGGAATGGGGCATAATTTTGAGACTACACATATGACATGGTACTCACATTAAAGCTTATTTAAAGAGCTTTCGGATGCGATTTACAGAATTGCAATAAGTTATCCCATTCAAAAGTTATTCGAGTTCGAAAGTGAAGAAATATGAATTTTTATGATTTTCAAAATTTTGAAATCCTGGTATTTCTAAATTACTTGACCGATTAAGCTCATCTTCGAACTTGACTTTGGTATTTATCTGTAGAATAAGTATGTTGAGTTTGGTAGAGATCCGTTGTAAATTGGCGACGCTATCGTCCTGACAAGCCGCGTTATATCCCATATATATATATATATATATATGTCGGAGATAATATCGAGCTGGGTTTTTCCAGAGATTGGAAATTCCCAATATTTTAGTTTGTCTGTTAATTTTAAGCAAAATTGTAAAGCATAGAATATTTAGATATTATTTACGACTTAAGCTGATTATATTTTTTATGGTTATGACGATGGGCTTAAGTCCGGAGTGACAATGGTCACCAAACGTAGCCGAGGTCACAGGATAGAAGTAAAAAGTATATAGTTAGAAATATCGACAGACAATGAGGGCTGTCGAAATATTTTTGAGTGAATAAGTACTTAGGGTACTTGGAACAGTAGTTCTCGTTGAGCATTGATCAAGTAAAGATCGCATACATCCTGCTGACCCCGGATTCGTTCTCGGTCTTATTTCCCCAACGTCTTTAACTGTTATATCAATCGTAGTAAAATATTTGTAATTAAATTTATTATTTGTACGAGTTAGTGTACGTTATATTCCAAATCAAAGTCTTTGTTATATTTGATTATTGTGAAATAAATAAAGATGGCTGATAATGATCCAAAGGACTCTAACAATGCCCAAACCACTCTTCCTCCGACATATATAAATACATACATATATAAACTTTTGAACCATATGCATTTTCTGAATTCGCTTGACAAGCTGAGTCGAAATATAGCAAAATTTTTCAAAAGTTCCGTCATGAGGACCAATGCAATAGTTAGATTTCTATGAAATCTACTAAAAATTTCATAATTGGCATAGGGGAATGGGGCATAATTTTGAGACTACACATATGACATGGTAC